>NW_020624598.1:190352-490352 GCF_003573695.1 Papaver somniferum | reverse complement strand
GCTAGAGACAGTGAACTATGTCTTGAACTGCTAACATTTGATGTAATTCACGATAACAACAACGGGTGATATCTCCAAGATTGCTGCCAAGCTCGTGCCGTTTTGTCCAATTTGGCCCTTGACATATCATGTTTCTCAGAATGCTCTAGAGAATCAAAGCTCATATTCTCATAGGAAGCAGCCCACTTCCTCATTCAGATAGGTGAGTTTCCATAAAGAGTGTTACTGCTACACTCCACTTCAATCTTAAATTGAAACTATAGAATCCATTAAGACTTCTTAAAAGTCATCCTTCACATGCAGTCACGCTATCACGTCTACACCATAGGGAAGGGACAGAGAATAAAATTCTCTGATAGTGTTTACCTTTACCCACCACAAATTAGTTGTCTCATTCGAAACCTTGATCTTGGGATCTCCAGTCAGCAAGGTTGAGTATCCTTCATGGAAAGTTTAATTTATGAGCTTAAGCCCCTTCCCCCTCGATGCATTTCTAACTATCTCTTGGGATAAACCTTTCGTCAAAGATTGCGCGATATTCTCCTTGGACTTTATCCAATCAATGGAAATAACGCCGATTGGGATTAGTTATTTTCATCTTTAGCTATTATATCTTGGCTAACACAATGTATAGATATAGATGGAACAGGCCTATGCCAGAGAGGAATGTCTTCTAAAAACATCTTAGGCACTCGGCCCCTCTCGTGCTTTATCTAACTCAATACTCTCAGATTCCATAATGAATTGAGCAATATATGTTTGTTTGTAAATCTTCCAAAACAAACCCTGATGCTAGAGTGAAACACACTCGTAGACTTAGACTCCTCTGAGTCAACTATCCAGTTTACATCACAAAGTCCCTCAAGGACAGCAAGATACCTTTGATAAATCAAATAAAAGGTAATAGAGTATTTTAGGTACCATAATACTCTACTCAGTGCATCTGAATGCTATTGCTCTGGACTACAATTATATCTACTTAACTTACTCACAATATAGGCAATGTCTGGACTCTTACAGTTCATTAAATTCATCAGACATCCTATAACTCTTGAGTATTCAAGTTAAGATACTCCATTACCCTTTTTTCTTGAGTCTACAAGAATAATCGTACGGAGTACAAGCAGGCTTACAATCACACTGATTGTATCTCTTAAGCACAAATTCAAATAATGAGAATGACTAAGACTACATATGTTAGATTATTTTCTAATCCTCATCCCTAAGATTACATCAACAGGCCTAAGTCTTTCAAGTCAACGTTCTCATTCAGCGCATGTTTTTAGTGGAATTAATCACATCTATGTTTGTATCAAGTATAAGCATATCATCAACATACAAGCATACAATCACACAGGCATCCTTAACAAGTTACTTGTAAATATACTTGTCAGATTCATTAACTTAAATCCACTACACATTCACATGATCAAATTTTCCATGTCACTGTTTACGTGCTTATTTTATAAACCATACAAAATTTTGTTCAACTTACAAACTTTGTCATCATAACCTTTCACTACAAAGTCCTCAGGTTGGTCTATGTAAATTTCTTTATCTAATTCACGATTTTAGAAAAGCTGTCTTAACATCCATCTGATGTATCTCTAATTTGTTTATGACAGCAATAACAATTAGCATCTCAACGTAAGTAAATCTCGTCACATGTGAATAAGAATCAAGGAAATATACACCTTCTTTTAGTTTATAGCCTTTAGCTACCAACTTAGCCTAATATTTTTCTACAGTTCCATATACCTAATGTTTCCTCTTAAAGACTCATTTACATCTCATGGTCTTACTCTGGAGGTAAACTATAAACCTCCCAAGTCAGGTTCCGACGGACTGAGTCCATTTCACTAAATGAAGCTTCTTACCAGAATGGGGTTTCAGTAGATATCAAGGCTTCTTTACAAGTCCAGGGCTTAGACTAAGCTAGGCATGTTATGAAGTCGGCTTCATAAGAAGTCTCAAGTCTAATTGTTTTACTTCTCTTAGGCTCAACCTTAACTTCATCTTCCTTTAAGATAAGTTCTGACTATTTGAAAATAAATCTAGGGGATCAACAACACATCTCTAATGAGGTACAGTTTAAGAATAAACATGTTCAAAGAACTCAGCATCCCTAGATTATGTAATAGTATTCACAACAAAGTCAGAAAAATCACACCAAAGTATGAAAAATCAGAACACACAACCAAAAATCTATATGTAGAAGTATACTCAGCATACCTTATATGAAGACACAATCAACATTTTTGGTTTCTATCTAGTTCTTTTAGGAAGAGGAATGAAATCTTAGTCAAACACCCCACACTTTGACATATTCATAAGAAGGTCATCTACCTTTCCATAAATCATATGGAGTTTCATCTGATCCTTAAGGGTACTATATTCAGGATATACTAGTTAAGAGGACTGCTCCTCCCCCACAAGACCGCAGGTAATCCTGAACTAATCAACATGGAAATTATTATCTCCTTAAGGATACATTATTATATTTCAAGGCTTCTAATTGGTTTTCAACTTCAAGTTTATACATCTTAAGGCTTCTAAGGCATCATCCTTATCCCTAAGCAAGTATACAAGATAGTACCTCGTACAATCATCTACGGAAGTTATAAACCATCTTTTACCACAGTTTTTTGGTTGAACTCATGTCATCTAGGCCTAACTGAATTAATTCTAAGGCTTAGAATTACTCTGAACATTTGTGCTAAAAGGTTTTAACATTTGATTCTTCATTTCACTTTTGTGTTCAAAGTCCAAACTAAATTTGGGTACGCAGCCTATGCTATCAGTTAAGCATTGACTTATAATTTACGGTTCAAGCTTACCACATAAACAATCAATCACATAAAGAAAGCACAAGAATCAACTATGTTCACTCATCAGATTTTTTCGTTAAACTTATATAGACCCAAGTCCTATAACTCTTGCTAAAAAATAACTGCCTTGTTACAACAAGTTTTCCAGAAAATTAATCTTAATCTTTTCCATCTTCAAGAGAACAAGATACAAGATTCTTGCATATGCTTGGAACATGAAAACTTCATTCAATGTGAGAGTATTACAGATATGAGCTTCTGCTCGACCTTTCCTTTTATGCAACCTCTATTGCAGATGAGTTACTCAAAGAGTTTCTCGACATCCCTATCCTCTGATAGAGGTGAACAGGTCTCTGTTTCAACAAACATTCTTGGTGGCTCCAGAGTCCACCCTGTCTCTCACATTGGTTGTTAAAATAACTTCCGACATCATGTCAATGAACTCGTTCTAATTTGTTTCAACTAAATTAGCATTAACTTTCTACTTATTAAGGTTTTATGTTGTCTACACTTTACTACCGTATGGCCCGGAATTTTACAAACATAACAATCACCATTAATTAAAGTAACGTCGGATTCAGTTTTACGAAACATACCTTTCTTATGAAGACTACGGTTAGAGTTGTGTTTGATATTCCCGCCTTTGTCAGCTTTGGAAGACTTATGTTCATCCACATGCGCCTGGTATCCATGTTCCTTTTCAATTTCATGTCACAATCTTCGTTTATACTCTGACCACGGACACGGTAATTTCCCAATCACCTAATACACCACATCTCACAAACCTTAGTTCCGAAATGGAAGATAAAATATGAGTTTTGAAGAGAATATCTAGATTTACAAACTTCGTTTGAACCACCATATCAAAAAACTCATGATTACCCCATAAAAAATACTTTAGTTAACAACAAAAGTTTGCCCGTCAGAATTTTTCAGGAACATTTGTCTGTTTTGTAAAATATAAAAAAAATACTTTTACAACTCCAAAAATTCTGAAATTTTACGTGGGTAACTATCAGGATGTCTACTACGTTGTGTCAAAAGGGTTCATCTAAATTTCTTCTAGGTTAAGAGATAATCTCGAAACTCTACAGCTGACCAAAAAATTCGTTTTTGTTTTTCACTCCACAATTAACATCCATGATTCACAAACCAACCAACCATTTTTTTATTATTACACATATTAATGTCTTAAGATTGTTGGTTGCAATAATCAAAACCAAGGAAAAATCAAATAAGCAAAAGTTATTGATACTTAGCTCCTTTATAATGGAAGTGATCGATTTGATGAAACGAATGAGCTCCCCATATCTCCGCAACAGCAACAAGGCAAAACTTTGGAAAAATAGAGTGAGTCACGTGTTCAACACGTTGCCCTTAAGACATTAGCGCTCGGCTACACCCAAGAGTGATGCTATAGCCCTCACAGGACGGATATCTCCAGGATAAAACACCCTAATACACCTACTACTAGCATATGTAGTAGATGCTCAACTTGAGCTTGGCAACTCCAAAAAAACCATAAAGGAAAATATCGAACGCTTGAGAAACAATATAAAATATTTTTTCCCTTGGGGGTCCCTCTAAATATAGAGCAACCCCTTTCCTATAGATTTTACAAAAGTAGTGAATTTGTTTATATAATTGACAAATACAATTTAAGAAGAAAAACTCCCCGATGTGGGACTAAAAGATTTATATAGTTTCTTAAAACTACTAAAAATTGGAAACTCCACAATGTGGGACTAAAAAGTTTCATTCACAAAAGAAAACAATAATTTATAATTTTTTATTAAAACTTTAAAAAAAAATTATTTTTTTATTAATCGTTTTCCAACATTTTGTGCATCATCGCCGATATAATAAAGGTGAGCTCAGCCTATGTAGTCGATTTCGGTCATTTCGGCAGAAATATCGGCGAAATTCCGGATTTCGGTCCAAGAAGACACGATTTTGTTAATTTCGGTCGGACGAAATCTTTGCGAAAATTTCGGCCGGAAACGCGTTTTTCGATCGGAATTGATTTGTCTTGGCCGGATTTTTTTTCTTTTTAAATTGAGTGGACTAATCTCACGTACAAAAATTAAAAAAATTAATTCACTCACTAATATTATTGCTTGTTGTTGTGTTTGAATTTCTTGAGCTAAAATTATTATTTGGTGTTGATGATGAGGAAGGTGAACAACCAGATTTACTAATACTATGTTTCTTTTAAGTGATTATCGATACGAGGATATAAAATATGAAACCGAGATTTTACCGAGATTTTAAAACAGAATTTCGCCGAGAAAAAATTGTACCAGTATCTCGGTGTCGACGGAGACAATCCGAAATCCGAAATTGACTACTATTCTAATTGTTTTGATAGTGGTTGGGTCGCCAACCACTTTCTCTGGTTTCTATTCAGCAGTGTCCCACAACTCCGGCAACACTTCCCCTGATGCTGCGAAAGCTCTCAATCTCAAGTTGTCCACGTTATATCGGGTCCTGAAACAGTAACACAAGTATTGTTTAAACACTAAGCACCGGTACCGATATTCACAAATCACAGAAATGAATTTTAAGGTATACTCGCCGAATTGGTTGATAATTCCTGGTGAAAGATCTTGGAATTCTGGAAATACACAAAAAATTGTAATTGAGTAAGTTTTCCAAACCACAACAAGGATTCATCAGAACATTTAACGGGCAATATTTGGCGTCGGAAAGCTATTCTAGGCATCGGAGATGGAGAAGGCAAAGAATCCGGAGGAGGTAGTGGTGGGACACGTGGGTATAACGGGGTGGTTGAGTCAAACCGAGAAACACCAAATCACGTGCTTAGACAGATAAGTGACAACCTTCTGCCAGTAGTGACAGCTACTGAACCGATTGATGGGGAGGCACGTGTCAACACAGATAACGATGGTGTATATTTAAAAAGCAGTACAAATTCAAAATTTGAATCAACTGATTTGGATAAAGAAGTGATCCGTGCGTCGATTTCTTCTGACTTGAATAACGTTGGGAAGGGGAATGTTGATTAACAACGAGACGCCGTGTGTAAAAACTGAAGCAAAAAAGGTGAACTTTAAAAAGAAGGATTTTTTTAGAGACGATGGTTTTTTTTGAGGGACCATTGTCTTATTAGGTCACCTATATATAATCATCGTCTCCTCCCACTACCACCTCCAATTATCGCTACCATCATTTCCGATTACCACCACCACCAACCACCGATTACCACCACCACCGCCGATTACCACCACCACCTCCGATCATCATCACCACCAACCACCGATTACCACCACCACCTCCTACCACCACCATCGCCTATTTAAGAAATGTAACAACATCAATGCAATCACAATTAAGTTCGGTTACATAATAATTTAAAATGACCCTAGTTTACTAACCGAACTTCTTGAAAATGAAGAACATGAAGAACAGTTCGGTTCTATTGGATTTAAAACTAAGTCACTGAACTCGCTGTTCGGTTGTTTCGCAAAAAAAATTAAATTACAAAGTAACTGAACTCCACCCTTAGAACCGAAAAAAAAACAAATCCAGTCTAACCGAACTGTGTTGTTGTGGCAACTATGTTGAATTACAAAATAACCGAACTTAGCCAATAGAGTTCGGTTTGTTCGCAAAACAATTTAAAACTACAAAGTAACCGAACTTAGCCAATAGATGTTGGAACTTCACATTTTTGTTGTTTGTTAAGTTCGGTAACTTCACAATTTTATCGCAAAAACCGAACTCAGAGTTCGGTTGGTTAGCTGTTAGGTTCAAGTTTGCGAAAGAACCGAACTTTGTAAACTTATATACTCTTATATTACGTAAAGTTCGATTAGATCAAAAGTGCATGCAGTTTGCGAACCAACCGAACTTTATACATCAAAGTTCGGTTAGTTGAGAACCAACCGAACATAACGTTGTAACTCCTAGAAATTATTAGAGAGTTCGGTAACCTGCGTGTTTGGAACAAGTAATCGAACTACACTTTCAGATGAGTTCGGTTACTTGTTCATCTCACGGGGCAACCGAACTACAGCTTCAGATGAGTTCGGTTACTTGTTCTTCATATAAAGTAACCGAACTGTTCAAAATCCAGTTCAAATCCGGATCATTTTGAAGACTAACAAATATTCTAGGAGAGGATGGACATGAAGAATCAGATGAGTTTTCATCATTTGAATACTCAAACTTAGTGAATTGGAAAAAAAAAATTATTTTACATGTTTTTCTCCTTCATCTTTTCTAACTCTACTCTCTCAATAATTCTACTCAACTAATAATAAACCCATCTTTTAATTTAATTTCACTAATTGTTTTTAACTAAATCATTCACTAATCATAACCTAAAATTAATTAAGAGGATAGATTAGGTATTAAATAAATAACTAGATATGGGGTGACCTAGAATTACTTCTAATGCCTTTACCCAAAATAAAATCATGGTCTCCCAAATAAACCATGGTCCCCAAAAAATCGTTCTGTAAAAACAAATTATGTATTGACAATACTGGGCCATTTTTGGACCAACCGGATACCCATTCTTGCGCTCCTGGTTTTGGGCCTGAGTGTGCTGGCCAGCGTAACCATTTAAATTTAGAACGATTTTTTAGGGACCATGGTTTTTTTGAGGGGACCATGGTTTTATTAGGCCACCTTCCCTATAGTTATAAGGGGTGTCATAAAGCATTGAAATGACTAACCTACCCTTAACCTAATTTAATTTAAAACCAACTCAATAACCACCTCTCTCTATATATATATATATATAACCACCACCACCTCCCACCACCGCCGATTACCACCACCAACACCAACCACCGATTACCACCACCACCACCAACCACCGATTACCACCACCACCCACCACCGCCGATTACCACCACCACCACCACCAACCACTGATTACCACCACTGGCGATTACCACCACCACCTCCTCCAATTATCACCACCAACAACCACCGATTACCACCACCACCTCCAACTGTCATTCGTTTTTGGTTGAATAAATGAGAACTAATCATCAAAATGAGTTGAAAATGGAAGTTGCAGAGAGGTTTAATGGAGGGGTTTTTTTCAGAGAAAAGTTCGGTTATCACGAATTAATTTTTTCTTAACCGAACTCAGAGTTCGGTTGATTCGCAAAAAAATACTTTTAACCGAACTCCTTTTATTAGAACAACAAGTTCATAAGTTCGGTTCCTTCGTAAAATAAGGATATCACCGAATTTTAGTTTACGAAAATAATGAGAAGTCCACAAGTTCGGTTCGTTCGCAAAAATGTTAAGTTTTCTTTGTAACCGAACTCTACCTTTGAAACTTCGTAACCGAACTCTACCTAATTCGCCAAGAAATAAATTCGTAGTAACCGAACGTTTTCCTAATTGCATATATGCATATATAAGCCCAGTTCGGTTGATTCGCAAAATATGTTGAAGTTTGCGAACCAACCGAACTTCTAACACTAGGTTACTTTTAACCTGCAGTTCGGTTAAGAACCTGGTTGCGTTGAAGTTTGCGAACTAACCGAACACATAAGATGTACCCAAATAAATTTTTAAGTTCAAAGTTCGATTACCTACCATTTTATCCTAGGTAACCGAACATTACAATGTACGACCAAAACCTCCATTAACGAGCGAGTTCGGTAACCTGCGTGTTTGGAAAACGTATCCGAACTACACTTTCAGGTGTGTTCGGTTACATGTTCTTGACATATGGTAACCGAACTGACCCAAATCTATATAAAAAATCATTTTTTTTGAAAGTTTGGAGCAATTCAACCAACATTATCTAAGTTTGAAGCATACCTGGGTACCCAAATACCCTTCTTCCGGTTGTGGTTGGTAAAATCCATCGTTTTTCATGTCTTCCTTCTTCATCTTCTCTAACTTTACTCTCTCAATAATTCTACTTCTCTAAAAAAAACCATCTGATTTTTTAATCTCACTAATTATCTTTAACTTAATCATTACACTAACTATTATTAACACTAACTAATCATCACCCAAAATTAATCAGGAGGGTAATTTAGATATTAATATAAATATCTAGATAAGGGATGACCTAGATTTACTTCTAATGTCTTTACCCAAAATAAAACCATGGTCCCAAAAAAAAACCATGATCCCAAAAAATCATTCTAAATTTATCTCAATCATCCCTGAGAAGCCTGAGGAAGGAACTGAAAGAGAAAATGGTTGATCGCCGAAAATGCTTGTCCAGCAACTCCAACTCAGTTAATTGTGGGTCACTTAATTCTAACAGAGACGTTGAGTCTAATAAGGAAATGGAAGATGACTTGCACTCAACCAGTGGCAGTGGTAGAAAATCAAGCAATCATCAAGAGGACACTGTAAGTATGGCTGGATTAGCAAAGAATTTTGACAGTTTTCTCAGTAAACTAACAGATAATGGTAGTGATTCAGGCATAGTTTTCACAAGCGAGGAAATCACTTCTTCACGTTTGGTTATCAAGACACTCGTAAATCATGCTAATGCTTTTAAAGATGAATTCGAGGGGGGAAGGGAGGATGGGAAATGACTTGTGCCAAGTTCTGTTGGTGTTTTGTTCGGGGTATCATTATTTTTAATGTTTAATATCTTTAATTGGAATGCCAATGGTCTTAACGACCCGGATAGGCGCTCTAAGGTTAAGAAGCTTGTCAAACGTTGGAAACCTACGATTCTTACACTCAAGAAACAAAGCTTAGTAGTTGCTCGGATCATATAGTGCGACAATGTTGGGGCGCAACTCCTTGTAAGTGGATTTTTCTAAATTCGTACGGAAAATCCGGGGGCATTTTGTTGATATGGAACTCGGATATGATTGAATTGGTCGATTTTTTAGAAGGTATTTATACAATTAGCATTTCTTGTCGCAATGTGGAGGATAATTTTAGATGGGTTCTTACCGGTGCTTATGGTCCTTGTAATGGAGATGAAAAGAAAATATTTCGTATGGAGTTGGCTACTTTACATGGTTATTGGGATGGTTTTCCTTGGTGTGTCGGTGGAGATTTAAATGAAATTAGAGTGATGGGAGAAAGAAGGGGATGTCGTAGGAGATCAAACTGCATGATACGTTTTGATGAATTATGCAATGATCTCGAGCTTGTGGATTTGCCGCTATCCGGAGCGAAGTACACATGGAGTAGACCGCTTAACAAGAAGAGTAGAATTGATTCTTATTTTCCTTAAATTGGGAGGAGCATTTTCCAAATCTCAACATTAGGCGGCACGCAAGACCTTTTTCGGATCACTTTCCCATTGAGTTATGTTCTATTGTGACGGATTGGGGCGCTTGTCCATTTCGTTTTCAATTATCATGGCTAGAGTCGATGCGATTCGTGATGGTGATAGAAATACCAAGTATTTTCATCGTATATTAAGAAGAAATAGAGAAAGAAACAACATCAATAATCTTCGCATCAATGGTATATGGACCGGGAATAAAGATGAGATTAAGGAAGGCATTGCAAATCACTTTGAGGTAGCATTTAAGAAAGAATCTAATCATAGACCGAGAATTAAAAATATGTGCTTAAAGAGTATTGATGAGAATGCTAGAGTTTGGTTGGAAAGGCCATTTAGTGAAGAAGAGGTGAAGAAAGCGACTCATGATTTGGGAGTGGATAGAGCTCCGGGTCCGGACGGCTTCCCCATGAAATTCTATATGGGTGGGAATTCATTAGAGAAGACTTGATGAAGGTGTTTCAAGATTTTCATGATAACAACATTCTCGATACCTCTTTGAAGAACAACTTTATAGTGTTGATTCCTAAGAAGATTGGTGTGGAAGAGGTAAAGGATTTCGGCCTATTAGCCTCATAGGAGGCGTTTACAAAATCATTTCCAAAGTATTAGCGATTTAATCTCTCCTACTCAATCTAGCTTTATTAAAGGGAGTCAAATTTTAGATGGAGTTTTGATAGAAAATGAATGTGTGGATTCTAGACTCCGTCAAAAATTGCCTGGGTTAGTGTGCAAATTAGATTTTGAGAAGGCTTTTGATAATGTGAATTGGAACTTCTTAAATGAAGTATTATTTAAAATGGGATTTGGAGGCATTTGGCATGCTTGGATACGGAATTGCTTATCTTATTCAAAATTTTCGGTTCTTGTGAATGGTACCACTCATGGGTTTTTTGGTAGTGAGAAGGGTATTCGTCAAGGTGATCCTCTTTCTCCTTTTCTTTTCACCATTGTTGGAGAGGTGTTGAGTCATATGTTGAGTAAGGCACAAGAAATTGGTAAAATTTCGGGTTTCTCGGTGAAGAACGGGGGAACTAAAGTTAATCATCTCCAATTTGCCGATGATAACATTGTTTTTCTTCATGCTAAGCGTGAAAAAGTAGATTCTCTTCGGTATTTACTTCTATGTTTTGAGTTAACCTCGCGCTTAAAAATAAACTTTGCTAAAAGTTGTTTGTTTGGAGTATCTCTCGTTGAAAACATCGATGAATTTTCTAATATGTTGGGGTGCAAGAGGTCAAAATTTCCAAGCATTTATCTCGGTCTTCCTTTGGGTGATAAAGTTAGTGGCACTCAAAAGTGGGAGAAGATTTTTGAATTATGTTACTCAAGACTTTCTTCTTGTAACGGGAGAATGATATCAAGAGGAGGTAAGTTGACTCTCATCAAAAGTGTTTTGGCTAGTTTGCCCATTTATTATCTATCCATATTTCTTGCGCCATGCTCCATTACAAATAAAATTGATAAGATAGTAAGAAATTTTCTTTGTGATGATGATTCTAACAAGAGAAGAATTCATAATGTCGGGCGATCTATAATCGTTAAATCTAGAGATGGTGGTGGTCTTGGAATTCGAAAATCAAAATACATGAACTCGGCGCTTCTCAAAAAGTGGTGGTGGAGATTTGGAACGGAAAAGAATGCTTATTGGAAAAAGATAATTGTGGAAAAATTTGGAGAATCATCCACCGGTTGGAAAACTCTTCAACCAAAAGGGCCGAAGGGATGTAGTTTGTGGCACACTATTTATAAGGAGCTCGAGGATTTTAACAAACATGTAAAATTTAAGATCGGTACGGAAAATGAAATTGGATTTTGGGAAGATTTTTGGATTGGAGATGTCGTCTTATGCAATAGTTTTCCATTGGCATTTGAAGCTTCAAGAACAAAAGGGAAGGTGGTGGCTAGTTTATATGAGATTTCGAGTAACGGCATCAAGTGGAAGTTCATGTCTCGAAGTAGATATCCTCAAGCCATAATGAGGGAGATTGCTTCCATAAACACATTACTAGAAGTGGTGAATATTCAAGAAGGGGTCGTAGACTCTAGATTGTGGATGGTGGATATAAACACTATGATTGATGCTTATACGGTTAAATGTTGGTTTGATTCCCTTTGTGATCAAGGCGATAGTAATTTCCCAAATGAGATTATTTGGAGTAGACATTATCCATACAAAGTAAACTTTTTCTTATGGCTTTTGTACCTTGAAAGGTTGATCACGACGGACAAGCTCTCTAGAAGGGGTATGGATGTGGATAGGGTGTGCCGGTTTTGCGAAGAAGAAGATGAAACAAGTGCCCATTTATTCTATGATCGTTGGCGAACAAAAAGAATTTGGAATTATTTTACCGAAGGGTGCAACTTCAATTGGATTTACGATATTGATATTTTCACAACTATAAAAGCTTGGAGCTATAATTGGGGTGATGAAAGACTTGATCGTATATGGAATATGGTGGTGCAATTTGGAAAGAAAAGAATTCTAGAATCTTCACCCGCAAAAATAGAAATTTGGAAAGTATAATTTGAGAGATTAAGATTTAAGCGTATTTTTGGGCGTAGGCAAACGCTAGAATGTTGGGTTTGACGGATAACATGGTAATAGCTCTATGGGATTCGTATTTCTATCGGTCTCCTTGAGGTGGACGTGAGGCGTTTAGTTTTTTTTTGTTGTTTCTTTTTCTCACTTGACTTTTTGCTCTTTTCTTTGGGTGATCGATTCCAAATTAGGTCTCCTTTTTTGTGTCGGTTGTATTTATTGGGTTAAGGTACCCCTTAAGTACCTCTTTTTCAATGAATCCTTTCCTCTTGACCGATCAAAAAAAAAAATGCGGCAATTAGGGTCGGAAAAACTTACATGGAAAGCAAGAAAACTCCCAGTTTCAGGCTTCTGAAGTTTATGCAACGGAGTCTGAATTTGATTACAAAGTGACATCAAAGTCATGATAGTGAGAGGATGCGTCTGTGGTTACTGATAATCTGCTCCTCCCTTTTTTTAAATCTTAAATTTGGTCCAAGGCATGGCCATAAAAGGTGGGATTCTTTCTTTGGCAAGCTTGCTGGGGGAGGCTGCCAACACTAGATAACTTGCGATGAAGAAACATTGCACTTACTGTTAGAGTATACAAATATTATATGGAAAGTTTTAGTATTTAGAGTTATATTTAGCGTTTGATATATTTAGTATGAATTGATTTACAAGTATTAGTCTTGCATACCAAGTTATGGTATCCCTATATATACCTTATGGGTTCTCAATGTAAATCATCTTATTCAATAATACAATTCTCTTTTATCATAATATCTATTAGTTCTGTCTTGGTATCAGAAGGTTCGATCCGGACCTGTTGCTCACCTCGTTTTCTTTTCTACCCGGCGGCGGTAGCCTTCAATGCTACCGTCCGCTGGATTTTTCCTCCGGTGTAATATGATTAGTTTTTATTATTAGATTTTTATTTTTTAGGTTTATCATCTCCAAAACCTTTCTTTCCTGTGTTCTCTCGAAGTTCTCCTCGCCGTCACCATCTTCATCCATCTTACATCGTCAAAAAAAAAAAAAAAACTTACAGCGTCATCAACATCTTCTATGAGTATTACATCGTAAGCCATCAGCTCCTTCCATCACTGCCAGGCTCTCTTTGATCATAAATAGCCGCAGCACCACAGTTCTCCATCACTTCCATAAACTCGTCCATCGTTCGCAGCATACCACAGCTCTTAGTAGCCAGAAACGTGAAAGGGCTTCACGAATCTCCTTCAAATCCGCGATTTTGCGTTCCCAAAAGAAATTCGTATCAGGAACGCGATCTTAACATGCAAAAAACGCGCTCCCAACTAACCAGAATCGTGTGCTTTCAAACTCCAACCAATCCCAACATAAACTTAATTCCCACCACTGATTTCCAATGCAAACTTAATCCCGGCATAAACTTATTCCCGACATAAACTTAATTCCCATCGATTTCCAATGTTTGGTTTCTTGTAATCAGATAGCAAATTTGATTTTCTTTTTATCACTTCAGATCTGGAAACTGAAGAGACATGGTATATCCTATATAAGGTCGTTACCCATACTTACATAGTTCCATCAAACAAACTGTTTCTCTTCTTTCTCTTTTATTCAACCATGGATACATCTTCAAACTCAGTAATAAATTTAGAAGAGAATGATGGCGACCAAGATGAAGAATTAACCGCAACTCCTCTTTGGAAATACGTTCAAAAGATTGATAAGAAAACTGGAGATAAAGGAGGTGGTGGTGGACAGAAGTTCATATGCAATTTCGGTTGCAAAGTGGAACCATATGCAGGATCTTATTCGAGGGTACGTCAACACTTGATTGGTATTTTACCTGGCGGCAAGTATCAAGGTATATCATTATGTTCTAAAGTTTCAAAAGAAATGAGAGAGATTTTAAAAAAAGAAGAACTTGATGCAAGAAGCTTGTACGGTGATAGTGCTAAAGTAAAAAAGCTTTCCTTACCAAATTCTAGTACGACACAAAATCAGCAGACATGTACGGGTCAAAGTGAATTATTTGAGAGTA
Organism: Papaver somniferum; assembly: GCF_003573695.1. Taxonomy (NCBI): domain Eukaryota; kingdom Viridiplantae; phylum Streptophyta; class Magnoliopsida; order Ranunculales; family Papaveraceae; genus Papaver; species Papaver somniferum. The sequence continues at coordinate 475,722 of NW_020624598.1, read as the reverse complement.
TTGTTAATAAAATGTTTCAGAAGCACAGTAGGGATGATGTTGATCAAAAGATCGCGAGATGCTTATATGTAAATGCAATTCCCATGAATGTTCTTCGGTCTCCATCTTGGGCAGAAATGGTGTCCGCCATTAATAATGCACCAAAAGGCTACAAGTCTCCTTCTTATGAAAAGGCTAGAACTTCTTTATTAGACAAGGAGCAAATGCTGGTAAAGCAAGCCCTAAATCCTTTGGTGAGTGATTGGCAGGCTCATGGAGTTTCAATTGTCTCTGATGGTTGGTCAAATGTGAAAAATACATCATTAATAAATATTATGGCGGTATCAGACGGCAAAGCAATGTTTCTAAGCGCACACGACGTCTCAGGAATAGAGAAAACTGGTGAGAACATTTCTGCGATTCTCTTGAAAGCAATTGAAGAGATTGGGCCTTGGAATGTTATACAAGTCCTCACAGACAATGCGGCAAATTGCAAACTGGCTGGAGAAATCATAGAACAAAAGTATCCCCATATATTTTGGTCGGGTTGTTTAGCACACACCCTAAATTTATTAATGAAGGACATAGCAAAATCCAAGGAACCAGCCATTTCATTTGTGAAAGAAACATATACAAAAGGCAAGGACATTGTGAAGTTCGTGAGGAATCATTCTCAATGTCTTGCTTTATTTAAGAAGTTTTCCCATTTGGAGGTTCTCAAATCAAAGAAGACACGGTTTGGATTTCATTTCGTCGTGTTGTCCCGGATTGTCGAGGTAAGAGCTTCTTTGATTTCCATGGTATTATCAGAAGAATGGAAAGAACTTAAGAAACCTGCAAATGCAGAAGAACATGCAAAAATCACCTCAATTGTCATGGATGGGAATTTTTGGAGTAATGCGGAGAAGGTGTTGCGAATAACGAAGCCGATATATATAATGCTTAGATTTTCAGATTCCGATAAGGCCGTTATAGGAGAAGCATATGAGCAAATGGATACGATGCTGGGAAATTTACAAGACACACTTGCAGATGATATAATGATTCGAGATATTACTCAGCAAATTGTGGTCCAGAGATGGAGTAAAACAAATATCCCATTGCACTGTTTAGCTTATTTGCTTGTCCCTAAGTATTACACGAATGCATGGCTAATGAAACCAGCTCCTGGTGGCGTTAGTAGGAAGAAGCCTAACTTCGACCAAGAAGTTCAAGATGGATATCTAGCTGCTATAGATAAGATGTTTCCAGTGCCGGAAGAAGCTGCGGTTATACGACATCAAATTAGTGATTTTGTAAGTAATGGAGGTTGTTTCGCGCGCCCACAAGCTATAGCGGATAGAGCAAAGATGAGTGCAAAACAGTGGTGGGGTTTATACGGCGGAGGAGCACCAGAGCTTTACAACTTAGCTATGAGAGTGTTGTCTCAAAGTGTTAACTCGTCTTGTGCAGAAAGATGTTGGAGCACATATAGCTACATCCACAGTGTAAAGAGAAACAAATTGGGAGCTGATAGGGCTGAAAAGCTTGTGTATGTTCACTATAATCAACGTCTTCTTGCAAGGCAAAGAGCAGATTATGGGAATCTGTATAGAAATTGGGATGTAAATCCAGAAGAAAACAACATTGAAGAAGCTATTGAAGTAATTGAGGCAAGGGAACGAGACGCTGTATTTGATGATGAAGCAAACTACTTTACAACACCAACACCAGCTCTTATCCCTCCATCCTCCCCTACACCAACACCTCCACCTCCACCTCCACCTCCACCTCCAAGTTCACAAGAGCAGGAAACACAAGCACAAATTAGAGTTCAGAGTGCCCGTAACAAACACAAGAGGCAAAAAAAATCAATGAATGAGATATATTCTCGAACATGATTAATATTTTCTAAATATTTAAGGTTTATGTCTTATTTATTGGTTGCAAAATTAGAAAATTAGTAATATAACTAAGATTGTTAAAAAATTGTAATTTACGTTCCCAACGCGTTCTGCGAATTTTATTTTTTGAAAATTTTACGATTCGCGTTTCCGTTTCCGTTCCCGCTCCCGTCCCCGTTCCCGCTCCTGGCTACTAAGCCACAGCTCCCTTCTCAAACTCTTGTCTTCACTGCCAATCCTCACCATCTCGTCTCACTACACCAACAGCCAACACCTTCTACTCCTTGTTACATCCATCATCAGCCAACCATTCACGTCATCACCATCACTTCCAACACAACCACCTACCATCACTCCATTGAAACCCAAGTTGTTCATCTCCTCTCTCTATTTTCTTCCCGGCACAACTTCGAACATCAACCATGACAGCAACATATCTTCACAGATTGCTTCATCATCTCCGCCAAACACTGTCAAACCCGAGTACTTTCTTTCTTCCAGAGTTCTCTCGAGTTCTTCTCCAACAATGGCAGCAACGTTCACTGCCAGGCTTGAGGTCTTCTCCTCTACTCATCTTCCATCAATCACCACTGCCATGGATGTCATCATCTCCTGTTTTCATCTCTTCACTGCACCATCGTGATTATCATGAGCTTTCTCCATCATCACCATTACTGCCAATTCCTACCTGAATCGTCGTGTAATAATCTCAACTGTATTCTTCAACTCGAGCACCTAACAGCAACAGCAAGACCAAACTCGAGTTTTCCATCTCCTGCTCTTGCTTGTAAGCATCACCATGAGCTCCTCCGTCCGACTCCGTTCTTCACAGCAGCTATCTCCTCAACTGCCATTACGAGCACCTCCGTCCGACTCCGTTCTTCTCATCTTAAGTTGATACAGCAGCACCCACTCTTTACTATCAATCTTGTTTTTATTCTTTGTTTCTCACGTACAAATCTCCCTACATTCTGTACCCCACTTCTCTACTTCATTCTTCAATTAATCCCCTCAACCATTGCTTAGTTTCTCCCAAGTTCGGTTGCTTTAATCTACTGTCCACTTTCTTTCTTTTCTTTACTTCATCTCTTCCATAATTTCCTCTTTGACCTCCACGGTTTGATCCTAAACCAAGCCCAACATCTAACCTATCTATTTTCTATCCACCTTCACGTTAGCTAGCTTGTCTCTTCTTCTTCTTGCTAAGCTTACTAATCAGTCAACCACATTATACCGTCCACTCTATCTTAAACGTCAAAACCCTACTTTCCAAGTCCCCGAGCCCGACAGCCACTTAGGCCTAACCAACACCCATCATATCATTCTTTGTCAACTTTTCTTCTCTTTTCTCTTATCGATGGTTCTTATATGCTCCATCAATGGTTATATTATTTTCGCTTGGCGGTTCTCCGAATCGGTATTCTTTTTAATGGTGACGCGCTTCTTCTTATACTTCTCGGGCGTTTATTGGCACCGCACTTCATCAATAACTTTCACGGCCAATCTCATGCGGTTTTTCCAATTCCCATGAGATTGAGAGAGGGTGTTAGAGTATACAAATATTATATGGAAAGTTTTAGTATTTAGAGTTATATTTAGCGTTTGATATATTTAGTATGAATTGATTTACAAGTATTAGTCTTGCATACCAAGTTATGGTATCGCTATATATACCTTATGGGTTCTCAATGTAAATCATCTTATTCAATAATACAATTCTCTTTTATCATAATATCTAATAGTTCTGTCTCTTACTTCTTCTAGTCTGTCTATCTGTCTGTGCCAGTTTTGCTCTTGTAGTTTTGTTCTAAAACGGCTTGGAAAAATACTTATTAAGTTTTGAATATTAGCCGTCCACTTGTAAGACTCGAATTGATTACCAAGTGTTTTGTTGTAGTGAGGGCGAGAGTGAACGAGAGAAGATTAGATCATTCTATGCCGTCAGTTTTACGCAACCATGGATAGTTCATTTTGTATCAGGTCTAGGCCTACATGTTGTATATGACATCATTTTATACTGTCAGCTTCATAGGGTTCTTACCTGGTTCTCTCGTAGAGCAAAGCATGAGAGAGATTCAGTGACTAGTGGTGCACTCATTGGATGTATTTATGTATCAGTTAGGTCCTCAACGTTGTGCAGGGATTCCTCTTCCGCGCCCAGTATGAAGACTTGACGAGCCTCTGCTTTCTTAGCGAATCCTGCTGGCTGCTGCTAAGTTCATGGGAAGTTTTTCGGATTTTTTTTAGTCAAAACAAAGTTTTTCCTCCCAGTCGGAAGTTTGTCTGTTTGATTTACCAGGCTCATGAAGTTAGTTTCTTCCTTGGAACAGATTCAAACATCAACAAGACAGGCGCTATGAATTATTTGTTGGATTATGAGCAACCAAAAACAAACCATCATTTAATCACTAAGAATACAAAATACCAATGAAAGTTTTCCCAACATGAATATTAGCTTCAGCATTGTATACGTTTTAAAAGTTCGGCTTAACTACTAAGTAGGCTGTCCCAAGACGCAACTACACAAGGCCACACAACACAACAAAATGAATTCAAACTAGTTTAATATATAAAGTACAGAATTAGTTTAAGATCAGGATAGTTGCAGCTTCACCCCGTAGCATGTTCAAACTCAAAATATGGTAGACTTCTTCACTGGTAGAAACATTCATGGACCGTTGTTCAACGAAGAAAAGACTCGTTCTAAAGTTACAGGGATTCATTGTTGTGGTGATTGTTACAACGATGAGATCTTAGAGCCTTCTCTCCCACAGTACCTATTCATCTGAAAATAATAAACTGAATTAGTGGAGTATAGTGACATGAACAATTAAACAATGAGAAAATAAGAAAAAGGAAACATACCCAATGACAATTGTCGATTCAACATCTCATAAAAGTATAATTCTATCTAAATGCAAATGTTTTTATAAGTTGGCTTTGCCTATTGTATCATGCCAACAACAAAAGTGCGCACATTGTGATTCTAAACAATTGCAACACGGACCTTAATGACTCAACTGTTCTTAGATTTGTAGGTTTATATTCATATGCAGGTATGCTTGATATACAACAGTTACATTACATATACATTGTTTTCAACTTGCTTTAAGAAACTTGCTATAAGAATCACAATGACCAAATTATGCGGCTATGACACATCATTTGATTTTGAACTGCATATTCACCACTATCTCATTGCTAATATGAAAAGAGAAGATAACTTCTGAGGAGGTTCCGTGACTGTAGATACTTCCCAACCAATGAAGACATCCACTGAAAGACACGCCATAATATCCTTTACCACACCGAAAATAGGATTTGACGGTGCCCTGAATACTACTCCATGAATCTTTTCTCAGTGTATAAATATCAATTCTGAAGAAACGATAACCTGATATTATAACTAATTGTAATCATCAATGTTGCTGTCATAGCCAAAACCGTAGATAATGTTGCAGTAAATCTTTTCAGGCTTTGTAAATTCCTTAAATTCTTTTGTTAATGGGTTCAAAATACTAAAATAATCCGTTTCCTCAAGATCACTTGTATCAAAACTTGTAATCTGTAAACAAATTAAGCCATTGCATGAATCCAAAAGATAAAGAGCATTTAAATTCTTAGGATTCTTAAGTTTAAACGGGTAATTTATCAGAAGAGACCCATCAAATTCAACTGATGGTGTTGATGATAAAGCATAATCAATACCTACGGAGTAAATCAGACGGCCTTTATGCTTAAACAAGAGCTTAGGGTTGTTTTTTTTAGCTTGATTGACATGATTTTTAATGAAATTAGGTTTAGAAAGTAGATTATAAAAATGTTTGCATACACACCTAGATGATAAGATGGATTCTGCTGGTAGCCTCAATAAGATCTCGTCGTGAAACTCTTCGGGAAGATTTAACAACAGAGATGTTGCGTCTTCTTCTTCTTGTTTAAGTTTGGATGAAATGCTCAGAGAGTAAACAGGGTTCAATTCAAAAAATTAAAATGGAAAGTCGGTGTAAGTAGAAATGTTATGTTGCTTCACGAGATAGTTTATTTACAGTACTCTAGCAACGAATCCATCTCTCACCGTCCTCACCTTCCCTTCATCGACGGCTTACAAACATTGACTCTTAGCAGTCCATTTGTAAGACTCAAATTGATAAGAGAATTCTTCAAAAAAAAAAAAACAAAAAAAAAATTGATAACAGAAAGTGAAAACTACAAGGAAACCCATTTTACAGATTCTCCCCATTATGAAACCCACGCTCAGAAATTCTCAGGCGCGCGCCCATTTTCTAGGGTAAAATATCTCTCACACCCAGAATTTCTAAAATTAGGTTTCGGTCTTTTCTGTTCTTCTAACCTTCAATTTCCCGTATCCCATTATCACTGCGCCTCCCCCTTCCTCTCCTCTGAACTATTTTTTCTGACTTCGTCTGTAATGGTGGTGGTGGTAATGGAGATTGGGTGGTAGTGATTGAGATTGAGGAGGAAAAGATGAAGAAGCAGATGGGAAAATCATTACGGTGGTGTCTTGATTGCGTCTGAATTTTGAGAACAAATCAATTAGGTGAAGAAAGGTGTTGCGTTGATGCTATGGAATTGAATCATGGGTTATTGATTGTTTGAATCATGGGTTTTAGTGTGAATCTGTATTTTGAAGTTTGGTCAAGGAAGTGGAGATTTATATTGGCTGAATTGGTTAGTCGTTTAGTTATGGTCTTAAATTGGGATTCGCTGGTATTAGCTCCGTGAGCGTTACAACTAATTGAAGAAGAAATTCGAATGTGCTGGTTCAATTGGTTTCACCTATGGCCAGCAAAATTGGTGAAATTAATTATGCTAAACAAGGGAGTTTTCACGGGTTTTGACAGTGGAATGTATCAAGTCCATATAAGATGTAGTCGTAATTGGAGGTTTAGGGGGAACTTTTTAGACAATAAGAGAAGAATATTGTTGTTGTGATGATTTTGATGCGTCTATATATTTCGGTTGTTGTTGGAATTGATGTGCAGTTCCTCTCCATTGTCAGTGACGTACATCAGGTGTTCGAGTAAAAGCATGACCGACCAGTTATTGAAGAATGGGGGTCAGCAATAACACAAGGTAAGGCCGTAGGAACACTATGCATACGTATATTGAAGAATAGTTTATTGGCTTGTGTTCTCATGACATAATTATGTTTTCTAAAATGAAATCAACCAATCATTATGTTGTGTATGTTGATTAAACGGGATGGCAGAGGCCCCATTACATAACATGTTTGTTTAATTCTTTATTTGCTTACCGAATGTTGTAATTGTTCATATGGATAAAATGTTTCTTATGTTTAAATCTTGTATGAACGTACTTAGAATTTGGATTAGAGGGAGTTTTGATTAATTTGATTGAATTGGTTAGTCGGTTAGTTATGGTCTTAATGCTGGAAGATGTTGGGAAGGAAGTTGAGATTCTGTTAACAATGGTTGGAGATCGACAAAAAGTTGTGCTGCAGGTGTTATGCATCTAAAAAAATATGTTGCATAATTTGTTATGCAGTCCCGAAAATGGTTGCATAACACGTAATGCAGCTATTATTGTAGGTGGATGACAAGTTATGCAACCTTTTTTTTTGCATAACTTGTTATGCAGTACAGAGAATGGTTGCATAACACGTTATGCAGCTACTTTTTATTAGTATTGAAACCAACAAAAAAAAAGGTTGCATAACACGTTATGCACTTATAATAATATCTGCATAACATGTTATGCATTCGAGAAAATGGATGCATAACCTGTTATGCGTCCGAAAATATGATTGTATAATGCGTTAGGCATCGAGAAAATTGTTGCACAATCTTTTATGCATCGAGAAAATAGATGCAGAACCTGATATGCATCCGTAAATATGGATGCATACTGCATTATGCATCAATCTTTTTTATGTACGCACTAAAATCAACCAAAACAATGGTTAGATAACTTGTTATAGATGCATAACTTTGTTATCCAAATGCATAATTTGTTATGCAGTGGAGAAAATGGTTGCATAATTCGTTATGCGTCTGCAGAATGTGTTATGCATCTTTTTTTGTGGCTGCATAATTTTTATGTATCAAGTTATCGAAAATTTTGCATAAAATGATGATCACCTCCGATTTTTTCGTGAAAAACAAAAATTTTATATTCTTGTTTGTACTCGTTGCGTAGCTCTCTTAAAAAGATTTCCAACGATATAAAATTTGTAAAATTCCAAGGCGCGAATTTTTAGATATGTTATATCCAAGTTATGTTGCCAATTATACCCCCGATGCATAACCTGTCATGCAGATGCATAATTCGTCATGCATACATTTTTAATGATTTCATATAATTATGGGTGTCAGGGAAATAATTATGCGTGTCATGGTACCTAAAATTAATTGTGGGCTTGACAATGAGAATATTATTTTTTTTGGGTCTCCCCGTAATTCTCCCTAACAGAAAAGACTTGAGCAATCCGGGTAGAAATCCTAAGTTTTGAGCTTTCCCGGCTAAGTTTCAGTCATCCCTATTTGACGGACAGAGTCTAATCGGTCAAACCTGGTTGACACTGAATCGTTTCAAAATTACATTGTAGTCCTTTGAGTGCTTAACCTAACAAAAGCTAATCATACCCTTTCTTCTCTTTCTTCTTTGTTCCCCCTCGTTTTTCTTCTTCTTTTTCTTTGGATTTCTAACGTAGCATAACAGAGCTTTGATTGCGAAGGATGGGAACTCGATTCCAGGTGACCTAAATTAAATAACACTAAAATTATATCATCTTCTTCTCTTCTTTCCTTCTTCTAATCCTCATCGCTAACCCCCATCGAAATCAGCCGCCAAATAGGTGTTCCCTCTATCTGTTAATTTAAATCTATCGAAAAATAATTACTTATTTGTATGATATTTTGTTTTCTTTCACTGTCTGTAGGTGGAATTTCTTTTACTGGTAAGCAAGAATACTAATCCAGTAATCCTCCTCTTTGAAGAGAAGAGAAGAATTTATTTGTCACAATTTCAACCTGCAAAATTGGTTCCAGATTCAGAGCAACAACTGAGGATTGTAATCAAAATTTTGGTTGTGAAAGTTAATACACTTTAATTAGTAAGAAATCACTAAATCAAAAATGTATGAATGTTTAGTTCAACAACATTTGGATGTTTTTGGAATTCCTTGTGCAATTTTTTTTTCTTTTCCTGATGGAATTATACCAAAGGTTATTTGCTTTGTTCTAATGTTTAAATTCTATTTCTTTTTACTAGAAATTATATTTCTCATGATGAACATATTTTGTCTCATGAGCTTTAATATTTAATGGAGTAAAAAAGAAATCATAAAATTAATTATTGCAATTTTTTTGATTCAGAATTATTATTGGAGTAAATATTTTTTCATTCAGAATCATAAAAAAAATATAGTATAAATAAATCAACTAACAATTCGAAAAATAAATGGATAATTTATTAATAAATGTAAAAAAAAACTTTTTCAGGCATAAATTATTTGTGACGAAAAAATATATAATTGTGGTAGAAAATTATGCTACAAAACTCCTAAGCATAAGTGACGCTTTGAGCGTTGCTCCGATTATTTGCAACAACTTAAAGACTCGAGTTAACGACTTAAAGATTTCATTGGGATTGTGAAGCCAGACCGATACTACTTTTATCGTAGTTGTGTGATCTGATCTTGCATCTTCTATCGTACGAGTACAATCGATTGATTGGCTTGAGATCGTGAGAGTTCTCCGATAGGCAAGATAAAGAAGTCACAAACATCTTCGTCTCACTGTTTGTGATTCCTCGACAATCCGCTTGTGTAGTCAGGAAGGATTGTAGAGAGGTGATTGATTAATCTAGGCTGTTCTTCGGGAATATAAGTCCGGATTATCAATTGGTTCATGTTACCTTGATTTTATATCTAAAGACGGAACAAAACCTAGGGTTTATTTGTGGGAGAAAGATTTATTCTTTTGATAGACTTTTCTGTGTGAGACAGATTCGTTTATTATCAAGTCTGTGATTTTGGGTTGCAGCAACTCTTTGTTGTGGGTGAGATCAACAAAAGGAATCAAGTGCGCAGTATCCTGCTGGGATCAGAGGCGTAGGAGTACAATTGTACCTTCTATCAGTGGGAGATTGGTAGGGGTTCAACTATAGATCAGTCCGAAGTTAGCTTGGAGTAGGCTAGTGTCTGTATGGCTTAATACAGTGTGTATTCAATCTGGACTAGGTCCCGGGGTTTTTCTGCGTTTGCGGTTTCCTCGTTAACAAAACTTCTGGTGTCTGTGTTATTTCTTTTCCGCATTATATTTTATACAATAGAAATAATACAGGTTGTGCGTTCGTGATCATCAACTTCTCTAATCCAACTTTTGATTGTTGATTGTAGTTGATTGATCCTTGGACATTGGTCTTTGGTACTGTTCAAGTTATCTCTCTTTGATAAAGACTCACTGTTGATTTTAGTTTGAGTAAAGATCAAATCGAGAGATTGAGATAATAACTCCTTGAGATACTTTTTATCTAGATTGAGTCTGACTGTCTAGTTGATTCTCTAGAAAATTATTTCGGAGTTAGTCCATACAGATTGCTAAGCGAAATATTGGGTGGTGTTGTTAGACCCCCGCTTTTTCAGAATATGTCTTAATAGTATTTAGATTATGGTATTAATAATAAGTATCTTATTCATATGCAAAGTTATTCTCCTTTAAGTCTAATTTGTACTAAACATTCAAGTACTATAAATATCACTTTATGTGTATAATTTAGTGATTTAGTGAATCATTTATTGAACTAAAATTAATCTAGGCATAAGATAGATAACAAGTTTAATCTTTATTTTATGCATTATATGACCTCACGTTCTTTTATTCCTACTTAATAAGTCTTATTAGCTATCTAGTTTAAATGCAAAACACATACTTCTAATTTTTTTATTAGTTAACTTTGCAAGATTTAATCTTAGATAAATACTAGTAAAGGTATTTAATCCTAATCATTATTTTATCGCTATATATTTTTTAATGAGATTTTAGATTAAGTTATGCTCAATATAATACTAACTTAGGTTCTAACAGTTTAAGTTCGTCATACTAATTTTCCATTCAAAAGATGATTAAATTTATTTACGAAGAAAGATCCTATTAATATACAAATTTATTTTCTTTTAATTTTAATATTACCCTAAGCATCTGAATATTTATTATTACTACTCTCACCTATATTTGTTTCATTTTAGAGATTTATTAAATCAGTTGCTAGACTAAAGATAATTTCAATACAAGGTTACTAACAAGTTAAGTCTTTTTAATTTATATTTTATATCCTCAATTTCTTAAGTCTAACACCTAATAAGTATTATATTAACTATCTAGTTTAGTCGCAAAACATATATTTTAAATTTTTCATTAGATTAATTTACAAAATTTAACCATAGATAAGCGTTATTATTATTTTCATAACTATTTAATCATAATTATTATTCCTATCGTTATATATCTTCAATGAGATTTTAGTTAACTTAAGTTCAATATGATACTAATTGAGAAATGCTAACACTACTTTATTGATTTATTATTACTATTATTATCATTTATAATCATTATTATAATATTTTTATTATTACATTGATAGTTGAACTATTCTAACTACTTTTACGAATATTATTAAGTCCCAACAATATTATTAATATTTATGTGATTTTAAATTGTTGACCCTGCGAATAAGTCAAGGTACTCAATAAATTTCTATGTGATTTTCAAGATTTATCAATAATACTCATTTCACTATTTTTCTAGTATCGGATTGTTTATGTAATCACATTTTTTTAGACTAATTATTTTCTAATCTTTATAACTAAAGTTATTGGTGTACCCTACAATTTTTACTTCATTACATATACAAACAAACAAGCAAATAAATAAAACAATCAATCAACCAAATAAATCTTTTAGTTATTGATAGCTTTGAGTGATTAAGATTTATCTCACAACTCAACCCAGTTTTAAACTAATCTAGTTCTCTAACTGGCACTGGTTGTTTCTAACTTTTCCCATATAAGATCTAATACTGAGATCTGATACCAACTTTGTAGAGCCCCCAAAGCTAGCAGCTGACTAATCCAAGAGATTAACTAAATACAGAGACACTAAAACTAAACATTTACTGAAACAATCAAATAAGAAATCTGCTATAAAAATTAACCCAAAACTAACCCCGCTTAGAAATATATATACAAGATCTTCTCTCAAATGATACATATACAATATTCATTTGGTTTAAAAATATAATATACAACATAATAAACATATCATATTATAACCAACTAAAGAAGTCAACTTCTCGGAGCTTTCGTTGCGCAATTCTGGTCTGTCTCTGAAACTGAAAGTGGGAATAATTAACATTTAACTTCTAAGTAATCATAGGAAAGATTTGGAAAACAATAATGTTTTCCCAAGCATTAATAAGTGACCAAGTAACTCAAATAAACAAACATGTATATGGACAAACTCCTTCTTCAAACAATGTATAATATGGTCGTAAATTCCTAACCGGCAATTCACACCTAATAGATATTGATATCACCAGGACCATGATGACCCACTCTAAGCATAAAAGTTGAATTCATGTACATATAAATGTGAAGGAGTGTATCCTATATACCATACGTGGAAATTCTCATTTCCATAACAATTCATATTGACAACAAAACATTACAAGTCCTTTCCAAATCGTGGAAAGATTCACATAATCAACAGAATTATCATAACGCATTTTAAACAAAGCATGGGATGCAGGAACAGACAATTCATGAGTTTGTCAAGCATAAACTTTTGTAAAAGCAACAATAATGGTTACAAAAGAGTCAAATGTATTCCCACCTCTTTTGATGAAAATCCACGCCTACCTCGAGATCCACGATCCACTGGTTCATCCTTTGAATCGATCGTTGTTAAATGTTAATCATACAAGAACTCTAAGAGTTTAGCCAAAAGGACCACTGTTGATGGTGGATTTTAGTTTAGGGCTAAAATTGTAAAACCAAATTTATGTGCTGACATCCTGCAAAGGATAAAGCCACTGATAAGTGATGAATACTTCTTCACTTTACTAATTCACCTAGAATGGAGCATGTGGCAACAATCCCAGTATTCTGTGAATTAAATACACAAAATTCATCCAGGTTGGAGCATGTGGCAACAATCCCATATACCCTGTGAATTTATAGCATTATTAATTAATGCATGACTAGCCTTGTATTTCTTGTGATGTTCCCGCAAAACTCTTATTATTAGTACGACATGACGACTGAGTGTTGCTCTAAGCAGAGTAACACGAATCTCCAAGTGTTAATAGTGAGGCATGCACGAAATACCCGTACAGGGTACTCTCGGTGTGTTATACTAGTCTGATTGAGCATACATCTCTCGGTGTGTTATACTAGCCCGATTGAGCATCTGGATTGCCCATGTCAGTCTCAGAAACAATCACGACCACGCAAGTTGGCCGCATGATTTAACCAGTCTAAACGATCCTCAGCAGGAGCAGGCTACCACCTTAATGACCACCAACGGGCCCGTCTTTGCCCTGATCGGTCGAATACATACCACGCCCTTCAAATATCCACCAAACGCCAGCCCAGAGTTGGATGTCCGGGATGGTGTGGAGCAATTAAAAAGGATCGCGCGACAAGGCCGACCAAGGAAGACTTAAAAAAAGTCACGGTCGTCCAACTTCGCCAGCACAGTTGGACGGCGTAGATTGTTCCAAGTCCAGTCGGACAAGTACCGCGGTGTACACCCGCGGGGCCCCTTCCTACCTGCATAATCGATCCTCCCCTGACCTAGCCACGAAATGACGTGCGGTTGCCTGAAGTTGGGCCGACGTGAGGCTTATAGGGTCGCAGGAAATTCCACTAAGGGTATAAAATTGATCACGACCATCCAACTTCACCGGCATGTTTGGATGGTTTAGATCAAGCCTGTGACCATGGGACAGGTACACACATGCTCACCACCGGCCCAATGTGGGCCCCACATGGTCGGCCTCCCCAAAGGAGGAGCATAGCTTTCCAAACCGTTAGGTTGAAGTCGTGTACACACGACCGATCCAAAACCCTAATTAGGAGTTGCGGCATATTGCATGTGTCGCTAATCGATCACTAACGTCCATCTTCGAAAGCATAGATGGAGGTTGTAGATGTAGATTCAAAGGGTTCCAAGCATGTCAACACAATCACCGTGGGCCCGTATACATGCGTGATCGATCGGCCAAGGCCGGACATGGTCGGACGCCTCGGTTCATGCGCCCAAAGGTGGCATGTCACGCCCATTTAAGGAATCCTTTGCGACACAGGATTCCTATTGAAAAATAAATCTCGACCACCCCTCTTTGCCGGCCGAATCGAGTGGTTTAGATCGCACCTCCACAAGACGAGCTAGTATGGACGTGAGCACCGGCGGGCCGCCTCCATGCAGAACCAATCGGTCCCTCCAAAATCGTCCCCTAAGCTCAAATTCGATTGAGATGAAAGTGGGTGCTTGCGCACCTCCTAAATCCAAATCCAACGGTCGCAGATGTGGGTCGCAAGACATCTCGTCCGTCCAACTTCGCTAACTTGGATGGACAGCCTTGGATAGGAGTTAGGCGACCAATGAAGCATCAGCATGATCACCGTCCGCCACTCTTCCACATGGGGTGATCGTCCAAAGCAGGGGTTGCCTGTATAGCCTCCAAACGATCACTCGAAGATGGCTGGACGTGATGCTATTTTAAGACGCTTAATTCGTGACTTACTCCGTTAAGCCTTAAAGCAACGATGCTTCATACTTGTTGAATATAATCGATGCAGTACATGCATAGAATACACACGATATTCATAAATATCGATTTCCCAAATAACTTAGTTATTTAACCTAGCACCGTATGCTACCTTCTGTGGGTCCCATGATCCACACAATCGAGACATCAAGCATGTCATAAACTGGGGGATACATAGTGGGGTATTGGTCTGGCGGTTTAGAGCATGCAGTGCACAACGCGCCATCACAAGAACGTGTCAGGAAGACATGGACGGTTAGTGATGATGGGAGAAGTGGGCAAGACTGGTCGTGTGACACTAACACACGACTCCACTACTCCATCACTCCACTTCCTCCACTTCCCACGAGAGACGAGGGTTAGGCTCAATCACTTGTATAAATAGGTTCTCCTTCCTATTTCCAAGACAAGAACAGACAAGACAGAAATCAAGTGTTGATACAACGTATCCCAACACCAGAACTGATAGCTTACATTCTGCAAGCCAGTTCAGCTTTCTGATACAAGTCATAAACAACCAACACCTTCACAATCTCAACACCTTCTTCGCTTCCCTCCCTAAGATCAACCTCATCTCCTTCACTTTGTGACCGAAGCAAGTCTGGAACGGCCATTTCTTAGTTTAGGCCAGAATTGTACAGATTGATTTCTCGAATCAAAAGCACTCTCGTGCAGTGCATTTGCTTAGGGTGTAGATTCATTTCTCATCCACACACCCCAAATTACCAAAACCGGCAGAAATAGTTTTCACCCATAAATACCCACACAAGAATTACACAATTATATCTAATGGTTCTAAGCCCATTATGGTATCTTATTCTCTGTCTTTAGAATAACTAAGAGTTTATTAATCCAATTAGATTGGTTTCATAATCCAGTATCTAAGTATTGTGAACATCTACAACTATGTAGAAGAAGCTAAAGACTAATTCAGACCTCAAGAGGTCCAAAATATCTAATTAAGAAAACTGCCCTAAGCCCAAGTCCACCAAAGTCAACTAACAGTCACTAGCGGTCGAACTAACGGTCAAGGGTCAATTAACAGTCAGCGTCCAAGGTCCGGTCAAGTCCGGGGTCAACCAGTCAATTTGGTCAAAGGTTAAAGTCTAACTCGGTCACACTAACTCACTCTGATTCAAACCGATGCAACTCAAGTGAACAAGGTCAACTCGACTCAGTCAGATATCTGAGTCAGGGTAAACTAGACCGGTCATCCAACTATCTAACTGAAAAGTACAGGACCTAATCCAAAACACAAGCTAAGATCAAACTGAGTAACAATCTGGTGTCATGGGAAGTGTGGCTAGAATGTTGGAGGATGTCCTGGAAAATCAAGTTGGTATCGCTAGAAGGCAGAACGAGAAATTCCGCCTTTTGAATGATATAGCAAAGCAATTACAAGAAGGTTCGGCAAGCATTTACCCAAACGGTGCAAGAAACGCTGAATCCTTATTTAGAAGTCATGCCTTTACCAGCGGAGATGCAGAGAGAGCGCGTAGCCACAGGAGACTCAAGAGTGACGAACAACATGGTCCAGCTGGCGACAGAGACTCGAAACAACTCTACGGAAGAAAAGACTTGTCCGGAATGCCACAATGTTTTCCGGATAAAGAAAAGGATCCTGCTGCTTACGGAGCCTTACTGTAAGATTTGTATCTCAAGACTCTTGCCGAAGCTTAGAAGACTGCCCAATCCACAACGACCTTTCATCCAAGTGAAGAAATGCTCGAGGAGGGAGAGATCAATCAAGGAACACGTGAATACAGAGGATGGAAGCGTTCAATTCATTCACCCAGAAGTGATATTACGACGCCTTCCACATTCCGTCACCCGGTCAAGCGATCCGCGGATATGATGACACGCACTGGTTTTCCAACTCCATCTCCGAAGCGTGCTTCACATCAAAGCCACATAGAGACGTCACGATGCCCGCTAGTGCAAGAAAAGCTAGACTCAAGGTATCTACATTTCCCGTTCCCAATGAAAAAGATCTTGGAGATGCTGAAGGTGTGGGTACGAAGCGTAGAGGTGCAGATACCTCCTGTATGGCGTCAACCGACCGATCAAGAAACGATGGATCCGAGATATTATCATTATCACTGATTCCTTCACCACCCTACCAGTGAAAGCAACGCCTTGAAGCGCATTTTCCATAAGAATCTTAATTCAGAAGATTAGCTTTCCCTCTTTGAAAATTAGTGCGTACGGTTTCCTTGAAGAGGTTTCTCGGGAAGATTCAGTTTCATGCAAATGAGGCTCCAAAGAACAAGTAAGTTCTATCAAACAATTTTACGAGAAATATAGTTTTAGAACTTAATGGAGACTTGACATCCCACGCACAGATAAAGAGATTCAATGATCAAACACCATGTTTGTTTTCCTTTCATGTTTTTCTTTTCACATGATATTTGCAATTTCATATGACATGTACAATCATTCATAACCAAGATGCAAATTCCATTTAGAATAATCTCTTTCAGAAAAGTCATTCACAAAACTATCTCAAAATAAACCAATCCAACCACCTATTAGTTCAAAACATGAAGTCAAACTGTGAAAGCAATCACTCAAAAAAAACATCTAAAGAAAGGACACAAGTAGGCGGCACAAATCCTTCAAGGAAAGTCCTTCAGCGTCAACTCGTCCTTCTGAGCAAGAGCGGCTTTCATCCTTTGGAGCGCGGCCTGTTTCAGCTTCAACTCCTTAGACAACTTTTCAACCTCTTCTTTCTGGAGAGCAATAAAGTCTGCAGAAGGAACTTCGTCTTGCAATTTCTGAAGCTCATGGATCTCAGAGAACCCTTTGAAGAACCAAGGAGCGTTGAATTCGTACTGCACACAAACACGTCTCGATGGCACTTCCAGTCTTCAATCATCTCCTCAGAAACGGTTCGACCATTCATGACGCTCATCTCATGGATAGAGAATAAAGATTCCTGGACGCGGTTGACCAATGCAAGGCGACTTTTGAGCTTCGTAGTGGTAGCAATATGGTCGTACTTCTTCCATATCATCGTGTATAACTCCTCGAACTGAGCCGGCACACTGAATCCCCCAACCAACACATGACCTGCATGGGGGGTATCGAAGGGAGGATCGAAGATAGGCCCAGGAACAACAGGTTGCATTACCAATGCTTCATCAGTCACAAGAGCCTTGTCAGTTGCAAGAGTCCTTTCAGAAGAAGTCACCATGACAGCTTTATCAGTTGGAGCCTTCTCAGGAAGTTCTTTAAGGGGATCCGCCTCGACAATAGCAGATGTTCCCTCTCTTGCATTCCTACTGATGTCTACTTCACTCTGTATGTTGATTTCCGTCACGACCTCGTATACAAGCTCACTGAGGTTACCACTTGGAGAGGCACTTCTTTCAGTCGAGCTTGCACCATCTTTGTCATTATCTTGAAAAGGATCGGTATCGCCAGACCCCTCCTTAGAAGGATCGCCATACTTCTCATGAAGACCAGCATTGCCAGACTCCTCGTTCTGAATACGTGCCAATCTTGCGAAAACGTTTTCTTTCGGCATCCCCTGATTTCAAACAAGAATCACCTTTAGAAGAAATTACTCTAGAAAGGTGAAGGAGTCGACAGAAAGGGATTTAAAAGTACCTGCATATTTGAAGAATTGAAAGTCACGGAACCACATGCCTGCTTCTTAGACCTCACTCCTACCTGGGGACTGCAGTCGTCAGCTCCGGTTCGCTTACCTGGGAGTGGCTTCAACCGAAAATGTTTCTTGAAAGCATCAGAAGATGGTTCGCCGCGGGAATCTGTTACAATCTCCTCCGAGAACTTCTGAAAAATTAACAGTTTGTTCCCTCCAAAATTCCTTATACTTGTCGGTTACCACTGGATTTCTTCCGATAGGCAGGAAAGGAAGGATCTGCATTGACGAAAACGTGTCAGCATTAAGAATGTCCGGGAAAAATTCTTTTGGAGCCTCCAACGGACGAAGAAATGGAACACCCTGGTCAAATCCGATTTGC
Source organism: Papaver somniferum (assembly GCF_003573695.1). Lineage (NCBI taxonomy): Eukaryota > Viridiplantae > Streptophyta > Magnoliopsida > Ranunculales > Papaveraceae > Papaver > Papaver somniferum. Next base: position 457,061 of record NW_020624598.1, on the reverse strand, counting down.
CGAGCAGCCCTGTCAATATGGTACGAAGTCACAGTAAATTCTTCGTCAAATAAAGACGGGACATATTCTGGAATGCAGCTTCGCAAGTAAATGAGTTATCCAAGACTTGTGGTTTGAGTATCAATACGCAGAACGGCATCAGGAGCAATAGCAAAAGTCTTTGGATGTACAATGGAAGGATGGATCGGCCCCCATGGACGAAAATCTATGGAGAGCACATTGTCGAAGACATCCACGAGCTTCACACCGGTTTTGGGACGTATTTTCTGCCAGCGGAGTATTCTCGAACCACCATACAAACTGCTGAGTGAAGTTGCAGGAACAAGAGAATAACTTTTGAAATGTTACCACAAAAACGGCTGAAGAAAAGCGATGTGGATATGCGACTCCACCTTCTTATACCCGTTGGAAGCATACATGTCCATCGCTAAGGCGTCCAGATGAGAATATAGTGATCCAAGAAACAAGGCACCTAGGGGAAGGACCTCACCTTTTTCCATCCTTATAGAAAACATAACGAGATCACCTCTTATGGTCTTCCTTCCAGAGCCGTCATCAAATATGTCCCTGGAAAGCCACAAAGACAGGAATGCTACCATGCTGAGTTCATTTTCCAACTCCTGATTAGGTTGCGGATATGTAGGAGACCACTCTGACACCCAGCAAGTATAGAAGAATTTTGTCTCCTTCTTCTCCAAGTCATAAAATTCTGCCGCCTTTCGAAGTATAGCGTTATAATCGCGACATTCTGCATCAGAAAGTTTGTAAAAAAAGCTTCCAGCGACAGGCAGGTTTATCAATGCATCCACGCTTTCCAGAGTGATGGTCATCTCTCTCCATGGACGCCACCGAGAAATGAATGTGATCAAGCCTGCAGCATATTTCTTAATTTGAAGAGTGGCGGATGCCATGACTGCATCAAGGATTTGCACTTTGATCAAATTAGCTTTAATACTCTTATTATTCAGCATGTGTCTCAGCCATCCTTCATAAGGACCCAGCGGGGATGACAAATCTTGAAGTCAATAGGTGAAGGTGGATACTCATTTCTCCGAAGACATAATCTCATCACAAGTGCTGAAGAAGAGGATGGATCAACTTCCATATTTTCTGAACCAGAGAGCAGGACTATCTTGTGAGAAGGCTGTTTTCTGATAGTCGGGAATGGCGAAGTGAACAACTCATCATCTATATTTGGCATATCTTTGAAACTGTCAACACTCCCTGACTTGGCATCAACATTATCCCTAGAAGACATCTTAGCAGGAGCCCTTTTGTTCATTCTACAATAAAAAGAAGAAGCAGGGGACTCATTACTTGTATGAAAATGCATGGGATGTGTAGTCACGCACGACAGAACACACATTCACGTTGAAGTACACAAGGCTGGGTCAATCACGCAAGCAAGTCCGGTGTTGGTCGAGGTCACGAAGCCGGTGTTGGTCGAGGTCACAAGGCTGGTATTGGGCCACGTCATCAAGCAAGGCCGGTGTTGGTCGAGGTCACAAGGTTGGTATAGGGTCGATGTTCAATCAGGCGTACACGGTGGGACCCATGTTCAATCAAGTATGTATGGTGAGGCCGCATTCATTTTGCACGTATCATAACACGGTTTTATTTATTCATGGGAATCGTGTCTACGAAATTCAAGCCAAGGGTTTTTCAAGCTATAAAAGCTAAGTTTTGCATTCAACAATGGAAAAAAGAAGCAAAAACAACATATTCATGGATTCACGGTTTTTTTTACTAAACAATCCTAGTAATATCGGCGGTTTGGCTATCAATTTCGGTGGAGGAACTAATCATGATATGTCTTGCAAAAAGAGTTTACCTAAGAAATTAGGGTTTGAAAAAAAAAACGTGAGAACAAGGAAGAACGGACGAAGTACCTACCTCATACGCGTGCGGTGGCAGCAACAAAGTCCGGCGGCAGCAGCAAAGTCTGGCGGCGGCAACAAATCCTGCGGCGTCAACGGCAGCAGCGTTGGCGGGGGCGGCAGCAAGGTCGTGGATGGGAGCTGACCGAACACAAAAAAAATATATGTGAGAAAAGAAAAGGGGTAGGTCCCTTTTATAGACAAATAATTGAAGAATCCCAATAGAAAAAGGATTCCTCATTCGAACGCCCAAGGAAGGAAACCGGTCCCACCCAAAAATTCCATGCTTGCATCAGCGCGTTCACATGGACAATTGCTAGCTGTCGGTCAAAGTTCTTCTGGGTAAGCTTCCTTTATCTCGTCTTTCTCACATGTATACGTCACCATCTCATGCCTACCTCACAATAGTGTAACCATTATGAGCTACGCAGGGGACTTAATGTTGATGGTGGATTTTAGTTTAGGGCTAAAATTGTAAAACCAAATTTATGCGGTGACATCCTGCAAAGGATAAAGTCACTGATAAGTGATGAATACTTCTTCACTTTACTAATTCACCTAGAATGGAGCATATGGCAACAATCCCAGTATTCTGTGAATTAAATACACAAATTCATCCATGTTGGAGCATGTGACAACAATCCCATATACCCTGTGAATTTATAGCATTATTAATTAATGCATGACTAGCCTTGTATTTCCTGTGTTGTTCCCGCAGAACTCTTATTATTAGTGCGGCATGACGATTGAGTGTTGCTCTCAGCAGGGTAACACGAATCTCCAAGTGTTAATAGTGAGGCATGCGCGAAATACCCGTATAGGCTACTCTTGGTGTGTTATACTAGCCCGATTGAGCATACATCTCTCGGTGTGTTATACTAGCCTGATTGAGCATCTGGACTTCCCATGTCAGTCTCAGAAACAATCACGACCACGCAAGTTGGCCGCATGATTTAACCAGCCTAGACGATACTCATAAGAAGTAGGCTACCACCTTAATGACCACCCACGGGCCCTCTTTGCCCTGTTCGTTTGAATACATACCACGCCCTTCAAATATCCACCAAATGCCAGCCCAGAGTTGGATGTCCAAGATGGTGTGGAGAAATTAAAAAGGATCGCGCGACAAGGCTTACCAAGGCAGACTTAAAAACAGTCACAGTCGTCCAACTTCGCCAGCACAGTTGGACGACGTAGATTGTTCCAAGTCCGGTCGGACAAGTACCGTGGCGTACACCGGCGGGCCCCCCTTCCTACATTCATAATTGATCCTCCCCTGACCTAGCCACGGAATGACGTGTGGTTTCCTGAAGTTGGGCCGGCGTGAGGCTTAAAGGGTCGCAGGAAATTCCATTAAGGGTCTCAAATTGATTACGACCATCCAACTTCACCGGCATGTTTGGATGGATTAGATCAAGCTTGTGACCATGAGACAGGTACACACATGCTCACCACCAGCCCAATGTGGGCCCCATATGGTCGGCCTCCCCAAAGGAGGAGCATAGCTTGCCAAACCGTTAGGTTGAAGTCGTGTACACACGACCGATACAAAACCCTAATTAGGGTTTGCGGCATATTGCATGTGTCGCTAATCGATCACGAACGTCCATCATCCCAAGCATAGATGGAGGGTGTAGATGTAGATTCAAAGGGTTCCAAGCATGTCAACACAATCACCATGGTCCCGTCTACATGCTTGACCGATCGACCAAGGCCGGACATGGTCAGACGCCTCGATTCGTGCGCCCAAAGGTGGTATGTCACACCCATTTAAGGAATCCTTTGCGACACAGGATTCCTATTGAAAAACATATCTCGACCACTCCTCTTCGCCGGCCGAATCGAGTGATTTAGATCGCACCTCCACAAGACGAGCTAGTATGGACGTGGCCACCAGCGGGACGCCTCCATGCAGGACCAATCAGTCCCTCCAAAATCGTCCCCTAAGCTCAAATTAGATTGAGATGAAAGTGGGTGCTTGCGCACCTCCTAAACCCTAATCCAACGGTCGCAGATGTGGGTCGGAAGCCATCTCGTCCGTCCAACTTCGCTAGCTTGGATGGAAAGCCTAGGATAGGAGTTAGGCGACCAATGAAGCATCACCATGATCACCGTCCGCCACTCTTCCACATGGGGTGATCGTCCAAAGCAGGGGTTGCATGTATAGCCTCCAAAGAATCACTAGAAGATGGCTGGACGTGATGCTATTTTAAGACGCTTAATTCGTGACTTACTCCGTTAAGCCTTAAAACAGCGATGTTTCATACTTGATGAATATATTCGATGCAGTACATGCATAGAATACACATGATATTTCATAAATATCGATTTAACAAATAACTTAGTTATTTAACCTAGCACTGTATGCTACCTTCTGTGGGTCCCATGATCCACACAATCGAGACATCAAGCATGTCATAAACTGGGGGATTGGTCTGGAGGTTTACAGCGTGCAGCGCACAATGCGCCATCACAAGAACGTGTCAGGAAGACATGGACGGTTAGTGATGATGGGAGAAGTGGGCAATACTGGTCGTGTGACACTAACACACGACTCCGCTACTCCATCACTCCACTTCCTCCACTTCCCATGAGAGACGAGGGTTATGCTCAATGACTTGTAAAAATAGGTTCTCCTCCCTATTTCCAAGACAAGAACAGACAAGACAGAAATCAAGTGTTGGTACAACGTATCCCAACACCAGAACTGATAGCTTGCATTCTGCAAGCCAGTTCAGCTTTCTGATACAAGTCATAAACATCCAACACCTTCACAATCTCAACACCTTCTTCGCTTCCCTCCCTAAGATCAACCCCATCTCCTTCACTTTGTGATCGAAGCAAGTCTGGAACGGCCATATCTTGTTTAGGCCAGAATTGTACAGATTGATTTCTCGAATCAAAAGCACTACCGTGCAGTGCATTTTGTTTAGGGTTTAGATTCATTTCTCATCCACACACCCCAAATTACCAAAACCGGCAGAAATAGTTTTCACCCATAAACACCCACACAAGAATTACACAATTCTATCTAATGGTTCTCAGCCCATTATGGTATCTTATTCTCTATCTTTAGAATAACTAAGAGTTTATTAATCCAATTAGATTGGTTTCATTGTCCAGTAGCTAAGTATTGTGAACATCTACAACTTTGTAGAAGAAGCTAAATACTAATTCGGACCTCAAGAGGTCCAAAATATCTAATTAAGAAAACTGCCCTAAGTCCAAGTCCACCAAAGTCAACTAACAGTCACTAGCGGTGGAACTAACGGTCAAGGGTCAACTAACAGTCAGCGTTCAAGGTCAGGTCAAGTCCGGGGTCAACTAGTCAATTTGGTCAAAGGTTAAAGTCCAACTCGGTCACACTAACTCACTATGAGTCAAACCGATGCAACTCAAGTAAACAAGGTCAACTCGACTCAGTCAGATATCTGAGTAAGGGTAAACTAGACAAGTCAGCCAACTATCTAACTGAAAAAGACAGGACCTAAGCCAAAACACAAGCTCAGCTCAAACTAAGTAACATTCCCCCTTCCCTAGATTTATTTCAAAGTCTATTGCATTAACAATTTAAATCTATCAAACTAAAATTATACATTCATTATTAAACAAACTTCACAACTCAATTACACAAGTAAACTGAGTTTACCTTCATCTGCATTGCAGGCTTTTACTAAGATCACTGCCATAACATCATTACTCTCTTTTTCATCTTACACAGCTTACCAACATAAACAAACTTCAAGATTTATAACCAATTCCTATGTTGCTCCAATTGCAACCCAAACTCAGCTCTCACTGCCATTCTAGTTCCTATGAAATACTATTATCATCTGAACACCATTCTCATGAACTGTAATACCATCTCAGGTAACATTCATCACTTTAACTCCCCCACAATCCAATCAACAGACCAATCATAACTTCATTACTACTTCCACCTCCAATTCCAGTTCTGCAATAACAACCACATAGACAACACCAACACCCAACCTCCAACAACCACTGATATCCCCTGCAACCTCAACAATACCACCCAATTCAAAAGCTTCAAACCCTAATTCTTAGATTCACTACCAATATAGCCCCAGGACATCCAATTAACCCTAATTCATCAATCTAAACTTTAATTAAGAACGAACCCATCTCAAATCCCCTTTCTTACTCATCAGTTTCATCTTCCATAACTTCTCTGGATTCCTTACAAACCCTAACTAGGTGATTCTTCATCAAAATAGCTTCAGAACTTCAATTACGCGACAAACCCTTCATTCTTTCACTATTAAGAACTCAATTCCGTCCTTTATATCTCATAAATCGTCAATCGATTCCATCTCTCAGGAACCCTAACTTCAATTCTCTTTAATTCATCATTTCTTCTTCATCCAACGATAAACCAACCTTAACACCATCATTAGTAATCAACCTCCAAAGTATCCCATGAGTTTCTCTTCAATATCACGGCCTCATAAAACTCGCAGAATCGCCAGAGGCGAAGAACAGAAGAAGAGGGAAGAAAGAAGAAGAAGAATGAAGAGAAATAGAAAGAGAAACGAGAGTTTATCTTCTCGAAATGGTGCAGATAAGGATGACCAAATTACTGAGGAACCCACGCCATGGATAAGGGCATCCAAGTCGGTTTGTCTATAAATGCCAATCTTCCCTTCATACTCGTCGGGTGATATGTTTTTCGTCCAGTGTGCGAATGACACATTCGAGTAGTCCATTCCGCGTAACTTTTCAAGATATATTTAACAATACTAGTTTTGTATCTATATAGTTGTTAGATTAATTCCTATTAATTAACGTTCGTGTTAAACTAATCGAGTAATTAGCGGCTAATTCGTTACTTGACTGGTCTAATAGCGTTGACGAGCTTGAGGGTCCTTACAATATACCTCTCTATTCCAAGGAATCTTCTTAATTTTGATGACTCTTTTAAAATCTTTACAAATCTGTAAAAGTAATTATCGAATAAACTCATGTTAGTATAAAAAGAAAAAGGAAGAGAAAGTAATTATCGAGTAAACCCATATTAGTATAAACACAAATATGAGAAGGATGACTTTTGATTTATTGAATTTTTGGATTGTGGTTGCATATACCATAGACGGAGGCTCAATCATCCTTAGATTTCGCACAATGGCTTCTCCTCTCTAAGTATTGGTATGAGTTATACATTGCAAACCCTGTGCTGACGAAGAAAGGGTTTCGCAACGCACTTGGATCTTCGTAGGTTTTCACTTCTTCTCCATTTTAATGTCCTGATTGAATAAATTTTTGGGGCTCTTCTTGTTTTCTAACTGTTTAACAATACTGCAGAAAGAGAAAGCTAAAGATGTTAAAAGAATCAGCAGTATCACGGCTGATATGACTTCCAAAGACTAATTTCTGACCATGCTAAATGTTGGGCCTGCGTTTGCATATGGAAACCCGTTTTTCCATGTGCAAGACTTTTATAAATTTGTCTCATGTTAATTTGTAGCACAACTTTTGGTAATAATCAAAACTTAATTTTGATAGTATAAAGATTCGAAATAGCTCGATCTAGTTGATAGCCACCCTACCAATTCACAACACACCTTCCACAGTACACATTAGCAGTGAGTCTTTAGCTAGGTTCAAAAATCAGTCCTCGGACTGTTTCTGGGATATTAGGGTGGATAATGGAGATTAACCCTTCTGCCATAATAAATAAATTATAGCTTCACTTTTTACGGCTACGCTTGCCGCACCATTGTAATTCTCGGTATAGTAAGAGCTTTGAGATCACCAATAGTTAGGGCTGCACAAAACCGAACCATAACCGAAACCGAAACCGAAAACCGAAATTTTTTAACCGAACCGAACCATAACCATATTCCTGTGGTTCATTTATGGTTGTCAGTTTCAGATAACCGACAGTATAGGTTTCGGTTTAGGTTTTGAAATAAAACCGAACCAATAACCAATTGGTTAACCGATTAATAGTGACCGTAGGATTAAATGATTTTAGGCCGTTGATGGGGATATTTAACCCTAATAAGTAATAACTTACATCGCTCTTCTCTTCTTTCATAGATATCATATTATCAGAAAGCTTTCCCACAGACAGTTCCACTTCCAACTTCACTCGACTCGACTAATTTTTGGCAGCTGTGCTTATGATTTGTAGAGGAAATTGGTTCAGGAAGCTCTTTCTCGTGATTCTTCTGGTGCTGTTCAATCCAACTTCTCTTTGATTACTCCTACTTCTGGTGTCTTTCAGGTTTGATTTCTTTTTGAAACTTTGTAGATCTGGGTTTTGTTTCAGATTCCTTTAAATTTTTTTACTAGAAATGGAGATTTGGGGGTTTTGAATCTGCTATTGAAATTACTGATTAATTTTTTTTTTTAATTTTTCGTTTTGTTTGATTTTTGTACCTTTATTCTTGATTTACAGGGATCTCTGCAAGTAGTTTGGTTGTGTTGTGATTGTTGTCATGTTCATATTTATGTGATTGTTGTCATGTTTATGATTTTAATTATGATTAGGGTTTGTAAAATTGAAAAAAATTGGGGATTTCAAATGTAAAATTGGTCATTTAGGTTGATTTACACAGTGGGTTTTGCTTAAATGTATGGTTTAAATTAAATGTATGGTTTATCACATTGCAGACTTGCCTTTTGACAATGCGAGGAGGATCCAGTTCAACACCTACTGCCTCTGTTTCTTCTAATAAGCGGCCACCTCGACCTCCACCTAATGCAAGTTCAGATGGAGGTGCAAATTCAGCTGGAGGTGCAAGTGCTGCTAAAGATGCTAGTGTTGCTGGAGATGCTAGTGCAGATGGAGATGCAACTGAAGCTGTCATAAAAGTGACAGAAACACATAGCAATAAGCGTAAAACCCCTGAAGATGCAACTGAAGATGACACAGAAGTGAGTCAAGTGACAGAACCAAAGGGAAAGAAACGTTCTGATGTGTGGAACCACTTTGATATGGACCCCAAGCCTTCGAAATATGCAAAATGTCGCCACTGTAAGACAAAGATTGCAGCTCAGGGTACCAAGTATGGGACAGGTGGTATGAATAATCATTTGAAGATATGTAAAAAGAAGCCCAAGGAGGAAAAAGGACAGCAAACGCTTGATTTTCAACCGGCTAGGCTAGGAGGAGAAGGAAAATTGGTTGCACAACTTTTAATCAAGATGCATGTACAAAGGCAGTGATTTTATTTGTGATTTTAGATGAGCAGCCGTTTAGAGTGGTTGAAGGAGAAGGGTTCAAGGAACTTTGTAGGGTACTTGAATCCAGATTCAAGATCCCTTCTCGTATGACCATTTCGGGGGTGTGTTAAATTTGTACGAAGCTGAAAAGGAGAAGATGAAGAACTACTTCAAGGAAAACAATGTGAGAGTTTGTCTCACCACTGACACATGGACCTCAAATGCCCAAAATAAAAGCTACATGGTTGTAACTGCGCATTTTATTGATAAAGATTGGAAGCTGCACAAACTGGTAATCAACTTTTTCCAAATTTTAGGTCATTCAGGTGAGGTAATTGGGAAGATGTTAGAGGAATGTTTGTTAGATTGGGAACTTCCTGGGGTTTTTACTATTACTCTTGACAATGTTAGTGCTAATGATTTAGCTATTGATTATCTAAGGGAGGATGGTCATTTAAAGGAGCAAGTGATTAGTTCAAATGGTGTACTGAATACTAAGTTTATGCAAGTTAGATGTGCTGCTCATGTGCTTGCACTTGTTGTGAATGCTGGCTTGGGAGAGTATCACATGGCTATTAAGAGAGTAAGGGCAGTGGTGAAGCATGTGATGAGTTCTCCTGCTAGGTTGAGTAAGTTTATGGATTGTGCTAAACAAGAAAAGATAGATTGCAAAAAGGTTTAGTTTTAGATGTGGATACAAGATGGAATTCCACTTACATGATGTTGGAAGCTGCTTGTAGATATCAGAAAGCTTTTGAAAGGCTAGCACGGGAAGATAAGGCTTTCAAAAAGAAGTTTTGTTTCAACGAAAGATCCATCCCTCCTGTATTTTCTACTTCTACCGGTGCTAGTAATGATGTTGACATGGAAGAAGCTTCTACTATTGCTCATAACAAAGGCAAGAAGAAGGCCCCTCCTCCGCCTCCTATACATGCTCCATATATGGAAGATTGGGCCAATGCAAGATCATTTGGAAAAATTTTAAAGGTATTCTTTGATTTGACTGTCAAGTTTTCTTACTGTACTCGTGTTACTTCACATGAGTTCTTGTTTAACGTAAGTGTCATTCATAGAACAATGAACACATGGGTAAAAAGTTCAGATCCATTTCTCTCTGGTATGGGCACTAAAATGCTAGACAAGTTTAATAAGTATTGGGGAGAATATGAGAAAATGAACACTCTCATGTTCATTGCTGTTTTGCTTGATCCACGTGAGAAGATGAAAGGTTTAAATTTTATTCTTGATACTTTAGATATCACGGGTCCGTCATTACGTAAACACTTATCGACTTATGTGAAAACTGATTTTCAAGAACTTTTCGAAGAGTACAAGTGTCTCTATGCAAATGATGAAAACATGTCTGGTGCCACAGGTGATTGTAATAATGTTACTCAATCTTCTGGGGTTACTGATGATGAAGATTCTGCATATGCTAGTATAATAGCAGAGAGAGCAAGAGAAGATGAGGAGGATGACAATGTTGAGGGGAAAACTGAGTTGGAGTTATATTTAGAGGAGAAACGTGAACCAAGAATTAGCCCTAGCGGTGTTCAGTTTGAAATTTTAGGTTGGTGGAGGACTAATAGTACAAGGTATCATGTATTATCACATATGGCGAGAGATATACTAGCCATACCAGTCTCTTCTGTTGCCTCAGAATCTGCCTTTAGTACTGGAAGGCGAGTTATTGATTCATATCGAAGTTCACTGCTGCCTAAGACTGTTGAGGCGTTGATTTGCACGCAAAGATGGTTACAGACACCGGTTGATCTTGATCCAAACACCTTAGGAACTGATGATGCTGAAGATGTTTCAGGTATTTTCTCTACTCACTTTTGTAAAATTCTGATTTGTTATTTTCTGTACTCACTGTTTGTCACTTATTGATGTAATTTCTTGCAGAATTTTTAGGTTCTCTTGCAACTTCTAAGTTCATCCGCATTGACATAGATGATGATGAAGAAGAAGAAGATTCAACTTTTTTATCGTGAAGTTGATTATAAATGATTTAACGGGTTAGCGGTAAGTTTCTCTAGTTTGTAGTTTTATTAGCAGTTGATATTTTTTTAGAATAAAACTTAGATTTGTTTAAGCATATGAATAGCCAAGTAGAAACAATGAACTGTCAATAATGTGAGTACTCTCCTTTACGCCAAAATAGCTTAAACTCATGCCATTGCCTTTGAAGGTAGATCATCTTAGTCAACTGTTATGAATGTTCAGGGCTTACTTTACTTGTAACTTCTTCATATCAGTACAATTCCATTGTAGTTTCATTGGTTGAGGTGATAATGCAACATTAAAATTAGAAATGCATATTCCAGTAAAAGGATCATCCTCAATTCCAGCTAAACGAATGCTTATTGTTTAGTGCTTCTCTACCATAGCGGTTGCTAATCTTGATGTTCTTAGTTACATTATGTACCATTGCACTGATCATGATTGAGAAATTCATATTTAACTCGAGTTTGTGTATGTGCAGGTTACCATTACAACCTCCTGTGGAATACCCAATTTCTACACATGCAAAGTGTATTCACTGTAACAAACTATTTCCTGTCGACCCTTTTAGGAATGAACTTATGATGTGTAGTCAGTTATGAACTTATGATTATGATTTTTTGATGTTTTTTCATTTTTGTTATTAAGGAGAAACTAGACTCTTTAAAATTTAATGTTTCTATCAATATGTATTGGAAGTTGGAACATTTGATGTATTTGAAACTTGAGTGACAGGTTCAGAAAAATTTGCCTGTCATTTTTGTGAGACTGACAGATATAAAAAATTTCAGTGGTTAACCAAAAACCGAATGGTTTTATACAAAACCGAGTTGGAACCGAACCGAGAAAAACCGAACTACCCAAATGGTTTCATTGGTTTTCATTATTGGAAACCGAGTAGTTCGGTTTCGGTTTAATTTTTTCCAAAAACCGATGAAAACCGAACCATGTGCAGCCCTACCAATAGTTGCCAGTCCTATTGAGATGACTAGTGAGAAAATACTTTGACACTTTTCATAATACCCAGCATCTCATAAGAAACATCTCCTTCAATTTGAGCTAATATTTTATTCTGCAAAAACAGGTGGAATGCGTATGGGAACTTGGAGTTCTTTCAGCAAAGACTCAATCCACATAAGTTCGGAAGTGGTATTGCAATACCTCTATATTCGGCTTCGTTACTTTATATTGGGATAGTTATATGCTTCCGAGCACTTCAAGAAAGAATATTTGAACCCAAGTAAACACAATAACCGCTCGTAGGGCGCCTATCAGTCTGATCATCTACCCGGTCGGCATCAATATATGCTTGAAAATTCATCTGTAGTTTAAGAGAAGGTCAGAGAATAATCCTTAAGAGGAGGTACCTTTACAGATAACGTAAGATCTATTTGACAAGAAGTAAAGGATTATCAGTGGGATGTTGCATGAACTGACAAACTTTGTCAACTGAAAATCTAAGTTGTGAACGTGTAATCAATAAATACTGCAGACCACCAACAAGGCTTTTGTATACAATGGGATTTTCAAGAGGAGTACCACCTGATGACTTTAATTCAATAGAAGTAGTAAAAGACGTAGTCACAGGATTTTCATTGTGCATATTAGCGCGCTAAAGAAAGTCTTCAATGTAGCACCGATGGGAAAGGAATAAACCGGTAGGAGTGTGTGTTTGCTTCAACTCCAAGAAAGAATGAAAGATCATCGAGATCTTTTAGATAAAATTCCTTATGAAGAGTGCTAATCTAATCTTGTAGACAACTAACATTGGAGCCTGTGAAGATTATATCATCAACGTAGACAAGAAAATAAATAATTCCATCAGATGAACGACGCATAAATAAGGAGGAATCTACCCGATATATAATAAAACCAAGCTTTTGAAAGAAGAAAAAAAAATATATGTAGGAGAATATACCAAGCCCTGGGCGCTTGTTTTAATCCATATAAGGATTTATGCAAGCGATAAACGTAATTTGGAAACTTAGGATCAATGTACCCGGAGGCTGTTTTATATAAACTTCTTTGGTGACAAATCCATTGAGAAAAGCATCTTGAATATCCAGTTGACGAATTGGCCAAGCGTATGAGAGTGTCAATGTTAGAATAACTCGAATAGTACAAGGCTTAATGACCAGACTAAAAGTCTCTCCATAATCAGTTCCTTCATGTTGGTTGAAACCTTTAGATACTAGACGTGCTTATACCTTTCTATAGTACCATCAACATGCCGCTTTATATGGAACACCCATTTACGACTCACCAGATTCAAGTTAGGAGTTTTAGGAACATAAGACCACCTGTCATTCTTTTGAAGAGAATGATACTGGTCATCCATTGCTTTTCTACATTTAGGATTCATCTTTACCTGTGAATAACATGTAGGATCAAACAACGAGTCAGTAATATTCGCATGTTTGGATGCCAACAAAACCCTTTTTCTGTATAATACCTTTCTTTCCTCTAGTGGCCATAGGATGGCCATTATGTACTATGGGTTTTTGGAAGGCTATATTTAATGGGTTGGGATTAGGGACAATTGGTAATTAGGTCCTGGGTGCAACAAGAATGGGAGGATTAAGGGAAGAAAGATGATCAGGTGAGGAAAGAATTTGATTTTGCGCATTGACACGAAGATCATAGAAAAGAAACATAGCTTCAAACTCTTTAAAATTGATCATGGTGGTAATTAACGAGCTAACAATTGATCCATAGGATGAATCAAGACCGGCCCATAATGACATAGTGTCGAAACTGTCTATCAGAAACTTCTACTCCCCTGGCAGCAAGTGAATCAATAATATGTTTAACCGATTATATATAATCAAACATAGTCGAGTTTCCTTTCTTAACTGAAGAAAGAAAGAACTTAAGATAATTAAGCATGAATCATTTTTGGATGCAACGAAATCATCTAGTTTGGTCCAGATGGAATAAGATTTTTCACAAGACTTAACTTTATCCAAATCTGGAGAAGCAAGGGAAGACATAATCCACCCGAGTAAGAGCTTAATTGTGCATCACCAAGATAAATAAAAAAAGATTGATTAGAAATTCCATCAACAATAGCCTGGACACCGGAGAGTTCTGTCAACGAATTTTCCCAAATCATAACTTTGTAAGGCTAAACTGAGCCTTCCATAATAAAAAGTTGTGCCCAACAAGTTTTTCTGTGATAGCACCATGTAGTCGTTCAAAAAGCACTTGAAAAGTCTACAAAGGAGCCATGGTTCCGTGAGAACCAGTGTTTGTGGAAAAGGTCGATGATAAAGTTGAGGAACAGTGGTTAAATTGTCATGATGGTGAAAAAGAAATGAAAAACAAAAGACATGGAGACCAATAAAAAAATGAGGAAAAATATATTAAATCCCTAAAAACATGCCCAAATAGGTCGACTAAGATGATACCAAGACGGATTTGATAAAAGAATTGGTTTCTCAACTTGAGAAAACCGAAAGAGAAAATTTTGTATTTACAGATATAAGTGCATCTTACCTTAACTTGGAATACAACTATTAACGAAAGAGAAACAGGGCTAGAAAAGGAAAAACTTAATACAAAAGGTAAACCATGTTAAACATAAAATTTATTTTTGTCTAACAAGGATACATGCATACTACGAATTAATTTTTGATTTGGTTTGGCTATGTTATGCAGTTATATATATACAAATGAATTTCTTGTATGGTACGCATACTCATTTCTTATATATATACAATTGAGGTTTAGCAATGCCAAACATGTTTGTGAAGCATCTACTTAATTCATGATGGGTAGTTAGATGTAGGGGTACCATATCCATAGACCAGTCCCTGAATTCAGACTTTTGTGTTAGGTGTACTCGGTATGTGTACCCTTAGCCAATCACGAACTCAGGCCCATCTAATACAAAAGGTAAACCATGTTAAACATAAACTAACTTTCCTTTTGTCTAACAAGGATACATGCATGCTTCGAATTTTTTTTGATTTGGTTAGGATTTGTTATGCCGTTGTATATATACAAATGAATTTCATGTATAGTACGTATTAAATTAAGTAGTATATATATGTTAAAGTTGAGACCATGGATTGGTTGATTTAATGTGTGAAAGCACTATGTTCATATGTTGTTCTTTTCTAGGACATTTGGTTCACCTCTACAGTACTGGGTGGTGGGCGGTGTGTTGTTCCGTTTCTTCCCTGCCCGTGAGTGAAAAATCATAAATAGAAAACCTTGACACTTCCGCCATTATGTACTTTTAATTAACGGTACCATGCGGGTTGCTACTTTTTTTCTTTTAAAGGAAAAACTCACAAGTAGACATTAATTTGGAAGAAAAAAAAATAAGAAAGAGAAAAAAATACAATAAGAAGGAAAATAACTAAGCCATACCACCAAATAAGATGAGGGGACAAACAAAGAAAAATATACTCCTTCCGTCTCACTATTAAGTGACATAGTTGAAGTTTGCACAAATTTTAAGGCAAGCAAGGAAAAAGAGATTTTTAAGCATTTTTTACAATTATATCCTTATGGATAATAATTAATGAAATTTTGAAATGATTTATCTCTCAAACTACACCACGGATGTTCGCAAATTTTATACCATTGAAAAGCATTTTAAAACACCTACGTAACGAATATAAACATGCATATCAAATTATGCATATTTCTTATATTTTTTATAATCAATTAAAAGGGTAGTTTTAGAAATATCTCCTTGTTTAGTGATATAGGTCACTTAATGATGGGACAAAATTAAAAACCAAGTAGGTCACTTAATGGTGGGACGGAGGGAGTAATAATTACATATTAGCAAAATATGTAAGCTGGTAGGGTTGATCGGTCAAAGCCATCCACCATTCATTACCATTATTAGCATCCCATTCTGCCAGAACGTCAGCTAAGTTGATCGGTTAAAACCCATCCACCATTGGTTATCATTATTAGCATTCAATGTGCCAGAACGTTAGTTATAAGATCAAGCATTGTGAAGAGGTGGTATCTTAGGTTTTGAAAATGAGATGGTACCAAGTAAAGCACCAACTTTTTCGTTTGGAAATTTCTATAGACAAACCTAAAACAATTGCAAGTAGATCTAAATTAAAGATCCTTAAACAATATGTATATAGATTTTTTCTATTTATTGACATATAAGGCCGTAAACCTGATTATGTAGAAGAGTTCTTTGACAATCTCAAAAATCAATATTCAAGATCAATCTAGTCGTATGCAAATTAAGAGAATCTGAATTCTGACAAGTATGAAACTTGTAATCTATATCTTTCATGATACGAATTCCACAAGAACAAGTTTAGATATCGATCACAATTAATAAGGACTTAAACTACCTTGATTGAATACGTACTACTTGTGTTATTCCTATTATAAAGATAAAAAAATATAATGCGGAAAAGGAAAAACACAAGACACCAGAAATTTTTTAACGAGGTAAAGTGCACTTGCAGAAAACCTCGGGACCTAGTTCATCTTCGAACACCAAACTGTGTTAAGCCGCTACAGACACTATCCTACTATCAAACTTCGAATTAATATGTAATTGATATCGATTTGACCCACAAGCAATTCATCTGAAGTCGTTCTCCTTACGTTTATTGAACCTCGCAAGGCTCTACGCAGTTGATTCATTTAATTGATGTCATTTACATCCTAAGAATTTCTTCAACCTAAGTGAAGATGTTTGATACCAATCTTCATCTAATAGATAAGCCTATTTGATTTCCCTTTAGATCAAGGCTTGGAAATATGTTTGCAATAGACAAATCTAACAAACCTCACAAATTGTTAACATTTACACTCAATTAGCTGAAATCCTAGATTATCAACCACCTCTAAAAAACAATCTAAACATATCAATGAATAAGAGTTTTTAGATCTATATCTCGACGATTCAGAAAGGCTGAGACTAAGAGAACTTTATAATTTTTATCTATCTTGATCCTGATCAGAGATCAAAACAAAACCTCAACAATCAATAATAACGGGATACACGAACTATTAGGTAAAAGATAGTCAGACCCGTGTTCACAAATCCCCTAGTGAAGTCTTCAAATCGTAAACGTAATTATGTTTTATGTAGGAAACCTAGGTTAATAAAAGACGACTCTAACAAGCAACTAGGACACAAAAGTAACATGGATTAAAATTCTGGTTTCAATAGCATCTCTATTTATGGATTTTAGAGGCTCTAGGTAACTTTGAATTCAAGCTAAGATAACTTGAAATTCAAGCAAAAACTTTCTCAGTTTAGATGGAATTCTTGTTAGATATTAGTGCAAGTATGTGAGAAGTTTTCCTTAAAATTACATAAAAGAATATACATTATGGTCCAGGGTTCTGGAACCGTTCACAATGATAGCTCATGGAAAATATCTCTTATGAACTTATAATTATAAATAATGTACTTTAACACTCAAGACTTAAACCATCATTCACAAACACAAAATGATTTAGTTAAAAATGTTGTCTTAGAAGTGTTTATGAGAGTTGTAGCAATGCCAAACATATTCGTGAAGCATCTATGTAATTCATGATGGGTAGTTAGATGTAGGGGTACGCATACCCATAGACCAGTCCGTGAACTCAGGACCTTTGGAGATACGTACCGGGTATGAGTACCGCATCCCATTTCACGGACTCGGGACATTAATTAAGGTACAGACAGGATATGCATACTTCCCCTTGGAAATCAAATGTCTAGGGTACGCGTACTAGGTATACCTAT
Source organism: Papaver somniferum (assembly GCF_003573695.1). Lineage (NCBI taxonomy): Eukaryota > Viridiplantae > Streptophyta > Magnoliopsida > Ranunculales > Papaveraceae > Papaver > Papaver somniferum. The sequence goes on along the minus strand of NW_020624598.1, from coordinate 439,265 downwards.
TTTGTGTCCATAATTTCAATAGTTATGAAAACACTCTTTAAACAATTTGAAACATTCTCGATTTCCATAGATAATGAATATAATTGTTTGGTAAATATCCAATATAATGATCAACTCGAAACAAAAAACTGAACAATAAATTGTTTTTAACCAAAATTGTTAAGGATCCATGAACATCCATTTCTTGAATTTCGAGATATTTATCAAGACAAGCTTGACTCGAAATTTCTTCTCTCAAATATAAAATCATACGACATAGTCTCATAAGATAAAATGGTAGTGTCGTGAGTAAATAAGATGATCCAGTCTTCACATACCTCTTTGTCGATGAAGTTCTCCAAATGTCTTCATTTGATCATCAATCTTCAATCTTCGAGGGTTATCCAGTGATATATGATACCCAAATACATTATTATAATCTTAGTCCGAGACTTGACTTTGGTAGACTTGAAATCAAGTTATAGTTTTTTGCATCTAGCATTGACAACAATCTTGAGATAATAAAGCTTGTGAGTTGGACCGAGAAATGCTCTAACGATATCCCCCTTTATCAATTTTAATGACATAACTATCATACATATGGGTTCAAAATAAATAAACATTTCATCTCAAAAATAGCTCGGTTGAACTCACCAAACGTTGATATTTCAAGTTTGGTTGTCAAATTTTAGTGTGTCAAAACTCATCTAAAGTCGCTTGATTGCATACTAGAGTCAACTTCGTTTAGGTTAGACTAGAAAGTCTAGGAATGTTGAGACATACAATTATTACTCTGGAGACCTGAAGAATGTGAAGAAGTAGCGAACTACTACGGCAACATCATCCTTCCACTTGAGGTTAGTAATATTGACTTGAACTGTTTCATTTATAACGTATCTTTCAAGTCGTGCTATATTGAAAACATAAACGCGAAGCTGTATATACTGTACATATTGTATAAGACTCTAGTGATGTAACATGGTCATATTTGTATGATCATAGTATTAGGTAATTAAACTACGAATTATACCGCTTATCTTTTGAACTTCATAGATACGACATAGACATACTCTTGTATATACTATTATGATTATTTGAATGAGTTATGGTGAAGATTTCATCATAGGAAACAATGTTTTACATTCCTTTAAAGGAAGTACATTCATGAACTTGTTTTATGAATCGAAAGGGAAATCATTAGGCTTATTGGTACGGATTTAAGAGCAAAACCTGGTGTTAATTAGGCTTATTAGTATGAAAAATCTCGTATCAAAGTTATTAATTTATCGAGTTAAAATTTAGCTTATACAAGCCTAATTGGGACCAGAGAATTTTATTATTTTAGCGAAGTAATTAATGTATCGAGGATTAATTTATAAAAGTTCTATTGTATGTTTCTTTGAATAAGTTTATCTGCGAAAGACTCAATTAAATTGTGTCTTATGGTAGTATTTTTTGAAGTTTCCAAATAGACTGTGTAGTATCGTTTTGAGTCGCCAATTAGATTGTGTATTATAACAATATCTATTGGAATTGCCTACTGGATTGTCTTATAGTAATATCTGTTGACGCGACCAATGAGAATACGATTACATGGAAACTTAATATGCTGATATATGGCTTCACCGGAATCAAGAATGATTATGGCTATGACATGTGACAACTTGGAGGTCTCTTATTATGAAGAAAGATACAGATGCAATTTTTTCTTATTTCATTTTTCAAGAACTGTGGAGAAAAAATAAATTGTCAACATGAGAAAATATTACTTTTACTGTTTTTTAAAATGTTTTTGGTACTGACAATAAACATTTTTTTTATGGGTAACATAACAAATATCATGTGATACTAATATTCTCTTAAAAATTTTGTGTTTCTCATATGATACTAATATGTTTAAAATATAAAATATATGTGATTTGTATGATACTTTTTTCATTTCAAGATGCAAAATACCCATATATCTTGTAATTATATTTGAGTAATCTTTGCTTTAGATACAAACCATTACTAAATCCAGCTAACATGAGTAATTATTGTTGGAATCTTACAACAATAAATAACAACATTAGTGCGGTCAACCATATATCTATGTTTTTAACTCAAGTTAGATTAGGGTTATTGGGATTTTGGGTCTGATTTTTGTCGGTGTTGCATGTGGGTCCCATAAAGTGCTTTAACCACGTGTCGTTCAAACAAGTGTTTCTCATTTTCTTAATCGTTGCCTTAAAGAGGCATAGTTGGTGTCCACACTCAAATTCATACTCACTATTCTCATCTTCTTCTTCTTCCTCCTGATCTCCCCTTTTATTCTTCTCTGTCCAAAATCACTAAAAGTTAGATGGATCGTGGTTACAGTTTGTTTCCCTTCCACACGCTAATGTACTACCTCGCAATATTGCGTGGTATCCTCGTTCGTAGTGATTGCAACACGTATTTTTTACTTCATACTAATAGTCGAAGACTGCTCCGGATTCTTGCATTCTCCCAGATCGCTTCCGCAGGTACATGAACATTTATAGAAACCGTGATGAAGGTGATTCAATGGTTTGATAGAGTAAGAGAAGATATCAAAAAAAAATGAACAAAAATACAATAAACAGATTTATAGCAAAATATATATATATATATATATATATATATATATATATATATATATATATATATATATATATATATATATATATATATAAAGAATTGAATCAAAACAACTCTACGACAACAACTTGACGAGGTAAGAATTACAGGTTCAACAAGTTTTCCTTAACATATTATTTTGCTGATATATACCCAAGATGAGTAATGATAAACCCCAACGTGTGAAGATGTGTCCGGAATAAGACTGCCCGATATAGCTCGAATTACCAACACGCAAGCTACCCACCGTTGAACTTAGCAACAAGGATTGCAAGAAAAGTAAACAAGCAAAGCGCAAAACAAAAAAAGATAATGTAAAAAGAAGACATGATAGTAATCGCTTCTGGACGCAAGTTTTCAAGAAAATTTGAGTTCTTATTTATAAGAGAAAACTAAATATAAGATTTCAAATTTCTTTTAAAACAAGTTTTAGGTTTCTTGTAAACATATAAAGATAAACTTAAAAAATGAATTCTACCATAATTAAAACTCATAAGAAAATATTTTGGAATTAATTTCCCAAAAAAAAACTTGTAAAAATAATTTCGAGTAGACATATGACTTGGTGCATGGTATACATGCATAGACATGGGTTGCGCCATGTATTGTTTGCAAAAATAATATATGAATTTCTCATAATTAAAACGCTTAAGAAAATATTTTTGGAATTAATTTTCAAAAAAAAAACTGGCAAAAATAATATCAATTCAGAGGGGAAAGGGGTGCATGTGGGGATGCATACCCCATAAGATTTTGAAATTTAATAAATACTTATATGTATTCCCTGCTAATTGTATTTAAACGAATTTTATTGCCTCCATAAAAATCCTTAAGAATAAAAGATACTCAATATATTGTGTCTGTGTAAACCTAATTTCATTTTATCCAAACACAGAAACCTACCTATACCTAAGGAATTTTAATATATCTCAATCCTTCTTAACCGGAAAGAAAAAAAAGACATGATTAATTTTTTTATTCTTTTCAAAGTTTTGTGTTTTGTATATTTTGGACCTTTGTTTTGTTTCGATTTTATTTGATAACATATGGTATTTTCCAATTTGTATCAGCTTTGAAACATTGTATTCCACCTTTTTATCCATTTCTAGGGTTTTTTCCTGCTACATTTTTACTCATGGTTTTTAAGACGAAAAATTCCCCCATAAGATATTTGTCCTGGATTCAGGACTGTTTCGAGTAGGAGTAAATATATGACTTGGTGCATGATATACGTGCATATAGCATCGGTTGGGCCATATAATGTTTTCCCACTCATTACACCCTCGTTTGTCTAACTATCGATAAGAGAATAGTTATATAGTGGAGTTCCTCTTTAGTTTTACCCAATGCGGGACTAAAGGTTCATTTCATTCACTCACAAAGTGAGCAAGTATTCTTAGACCCTTAGGTCATTAGATCAAACCACACCAAGACCAAAAAATTATTATATTAAACTCATTTTCTCCAACAATCCTCAACATGAATCTCGGTAAAAAACGAGAAAAAAAAAATCAGAAAGCGAAAAATACCATATAGGCAAAGGTGTTTATAAGATCTTGAACCCTTAATTATTGAAAAGTTACTGAAACTTCTTGCTAGAAACAGTGAACGCGATGTTTTATCTGCTAGAGTTTAGTTCAATTTGCGATAACATCCATGCATGATATCCTCCTGGCATTGCTAAGTTTGTGGCCTTGTGTCCGTTTTGGCCCTGAACATTCAGATCTTCTAATCAGATTTGAATACAATAAGTACATATTTTTCTTTTAAAATAAGTACATATTTTAAATAAAACATCGTTATTCAATACGATTTTTAGGTTTTCCATATTCCAGTTTCGTTATTGCTCTCATGGTGTTCTCAAACCCATCAGAGTTTTCCCATAGCCTTATAGGCGTTTCAGACGATTCTTACAATTGTTTCAAATACATGAAGGACGATTTCTTCTGGCATACCATGATTCTACATTCTTATGAAGATCAATGGCTACCAGATTTGATTGTGGTAATGGCGTTTTGTTCTTATTACTCCCGTATGGAGCAGTTCCATCTTAACGAAGAAGATAATGATGAAGAAAACAAATTCTTTAAATCCAAATGGCTGAATTTTAATTCAAGTATCATCAATTTCCTTGAAATTCGTGTATTTAACATAATGTATACAATCTTTATATATCAATGAAATTGAGAGGATCAAGGTATTGGAAGCGTGAAGCGGATCGTGACTCGTTTTCTATTTTTGAGAAGCGATGCGTAGGTTGAAGCGTGAAGTGGCGATTCATGGTTGGCGGTGAATCGTAAAATATGAAATTTGATAAGTATATTATAAATAGGTATGCAAATATTTATAAATATAGAACATAGCCAAATATTATCTTAAATAACCATGTAGAACAGTGGTTGAGCATTCACATACAACATATGAGGTGGTAGGTTTGAATTTCACCATTATTTTTTAATTTTTAGAACATTATATTATTTCTTGAAGTTTGACCATTTTGTGCTTCTGATTTTGGTCAAAATCATTGATTATACATTTTACAGTCAAAATGCTTCATAGATACATTTCAGAACGTTTCCGAAGACTTTTCGACTGGAGCACTTCCTTTTTACATGGATATCTCTATATCGTTCCAATTTTATCGGATGTCCCTGAAGGGAACTTTTTACATGGACCTTGAAATAACGCGAATCCCCCGTTATAAATCTTGCCTTACTACTATATCGCCCTTCACGACATTTTTTCTTTTCTTTTCCCTTCTCTCCCCTCTTTCTAATGTTACAGTCTCATCCTAATCGACGGAGTTCCATCACAGTGAGGAAAAACCCTAACCCCACCCAAAATCAAATCGATTGATTTTTCTTCTTTCTAAAACTCGAAGTCGAATCATTTTTCTCCTCTCAAAATCACAGTATTGTTTCCTTGTACCTAGGAGAAGAAGAAGATTCTAATGGAGGTGGTGTTGATGAGATAATGATGGATGTGTTGGTGCCTGAGGTGAAGAAGAGGAGAAGAAAACAGAAAAAGAAGGATAAATCAAAAGGAAACTGTAAGTATACTGTTAATTGTGTTTTTGTTCTGGTACACTTACGAATTTTGCTCAATCGATCCTTTTATATATCTGAAATTTGGTTTGATTAATTAATGTTTGTGAAATGTCGGAATCCTAATTTGTTCTGGATTTGATCAATTTCAATTAGTACTGAAGATTAAGTCATGTATTAATTTATCAGTTTGTTGTTTGTACTAAATGCCTAACAGAATATTGGTGGTAGTACCGTATTAGTAGTAGGACATTTAGGTAAAAGAATTTAGCTATCTTTACGGTTTGAATCCTTAATTTGTCAACAACGACAACAAATGCCTCAGGGGCGTGTCGGACAACGATCCATATTTGAATTTACCATAGGTTTTTAGTTTCTTTTCCTTGGTTCAAATCTCAATAAATCGAATTTGTATATGTTGACTGATACTTTTGATGCAAGTTATACGTTTTAGATGGGATTGATATTTTTGGCAGGTACAATTTCAGGGCCGTAAGTTTAAGTGTTTAACCCAGTCATTTGCTTTATCTGAGTGTTTACTATTTGGTGACAATAGTAATGGACCTAGTGTGTTCGGTAAATACCCCTGACGATGTAACCACCAGACCAGCCTGGGTACTTTACTTAAATCATTTTGCATCATTGGTACTGTTGTGTGACTTCAGTTATAGCTGCAGCTTTATTGGAGTGGCTAGATAACTTGAGTATGTGACACAACACTCAACAAAAGATTGCTCTCAGTGTACCATATACAAGTCATGTTAACTACCTGATGTTATATATGAAAATTAGGCCATAAGAAATTGATAGAATTACTTAGTGGGAAGTAGATGTAGATATCAAACTTCCAGTTTGAATTCTTCCTTGGAAGAAAAATGTGGATGAAATGTCCACAGGACAACTTTGTGGATAGAATTTGTTTTACTCGGTCAGAGGTTCTAAGTCTTCTTTTCCCAGTATTTTCATACCTGTGTATTGATTGCCAATAACAGACATAAATGTTCTTTTGTGCTCTTTAAGATCAGTATTCTTGCCGCAATATTATTTCAGTGCATCTAGACACTGATATTAATTAGTATTCTTGCCGCAATGTATTGCCGCAATATTATTCTTGCCATTGTTCTTCTGCAACTATTAATGCATGTGTGAATTTGCTACAGAGAGTTTATTGATGAATCAATGCTGTAGTTTTAACCGCATTTACTTGTATCCATGAAGTCACATATTGCTTCCTTAGTTTTGTTTCATTTTAACTTTGTTGCACTTATCTTTTTGCTCCTGCAAATTTCATAAAAATTGAAACAACATTTTACCACATACTTGAAAGTTCTAGAATAAATTATCCTTTAGTTAATCATGGCGAAGATCAAAACGCAACAAGTAAGAGTTCCTGATGCGCTTGTACGTTGCCAAGAAATTTAGGCTGAGATTCTGGCATTATCCGCCTTATGCTGTGGCTAAGGCATTCAGATGCTCTCACATTTGTATCTTACTCTCCCATGTCTAATCTTTCATTACTGGTATTGACATCTTTTTGAGCAAATGCTAAAATGAATTAATATGTTTCTGATTATCGACGAGTGCTTTAAATATTGAGCTTTTTAAAACTGATGCTTTAACATGCTTCTAGTGTTAAATAAGCTTGGTTAGAATCTTTCTGATGGATAATCTTGAATTATTCAAACCTAAGTTTCTTGAATGCAAAAAATCTTTACATTGCTTCTAGTGTTAAATAAGCTTGGTTAGAATCTTACGGATGGGTGATCTTGAATTATCGAAACCTAAGTTTGTTTGATGCTAAAACTCTTTATATTGCCTTTGATGATGACCGAAACAAACTTTTGTGCTTCCAAGGTTTATTAATAATCTACGCGGAAAATAATGGAGATCTGAACTGAGGAGTCTTAGATTGGCCAGTGTTTTGCGTCTTTGTGTCATTACAGGTTTAATCATGCTTCGACATCTTTTATTGTTGGCTGTTGGTGTCTAGTCTGACAATTCCCATTGAGTTTGAAACTGCTAATTAAGATTTTAGTATGTCAAAGATCTTTTTTCTGAAGATGTTAAAAAGGAGTCAACTTCGTTGTTCTGAATCATTTTTATTGCTAATTAAGATTTTAGTACCTGTGTAACTGAATCAAGATTTATTGTTAAGATTTTAGTACATGTGTTAACTGTAGTAAAACCTGCTTCCCATTGAGTTTGAAACTGCTGGCATCTGAAATTCTTCTATTGATACTGCAGAACAGTGATCAAGAACTAGAAGGAGGCAAGTTTGCTGTTTGAAGCAACAGTGGCGCTAAAGCTCGTAAGTGTGGAAGAGATCTGGAAATGAATATCTGAAATTGATGGCCGAAATGATGAGTCGGTGTATTCCCTAACTCGTTGTCGTGTTCTGGTCGTGTTGCACCGGTTTATGAGCGGAGGGACGCAGGGAAGGTAATGGTGGCAGTTCCAAAAATTCTGTCAGCAAACGAATCCCTTGTTGTTTTTCCTCCTAAAGCTCTTCGTTATTGTTGTCTGGTCTGACTTTACCTTGTCGACTCATGAAAGAAGCTAGACTAGGTTGCCCTTCACTATGCTAGCTCAAACAGTTCAGTGACAGGTATATTTCAAGATATACTGAAAACACACAAGAGGCCCATCAACTTACTCCTTCATGGTACAGTTGTTTGAACCTTAATTCACAAGATTTGAAATCAGTGGTAGCTCAAAGTAGACTTGATGCTTTCTCTGAACTGGAACCATTGTTTTCATTTTAGTACAATTTTTTTTCATCTAGAAATTGAACATGTATGTATATCTGAAGATTCATCTTGTACTTTTTAGCATTTTTCTAGTTGCAGAGCTTGCTTGAGAATGTGTTGGCTACCTGCATTTGAACTTCATATCTACTTGCATTCAGAGTAGGAGAATCTAATGCGAAGTGCGCAAGCTAGCTAGGCCTATAACTCAAATTTAGTACGAATTTCGGTGCTCAAAATTTTGATAGTAGGTATGCCCAGTTTGAGTGCTGCCCCAACCAAACAACACAGCTTGCCCTGTTAGAGAGGCTGAATATCAAACGAGCTTACTCATTTCTGCTCGCCTCTAGGCATCTTATGCATTTAAAAGAGCTGGAGGGAAGGGTAGTACGTACAAACTCCTTATGATCAGACTCATTGTAGCAGCAATACATAATGAAGCTGATGTTTTGGGCTCTTTGACCGTGATGAATTGTAATGGAGCGGGTTGCATTTGGCATATGCTAGAGCAACCATATTTAGCAGTGAAATATGTCATGCTAAAAAAGGGAGCCTGGCATATTAAAACTGAGACTTGAATTAGAAACCTGGCTGCCATCCACCAAGCTCAGTCAAAAAAACTACAAAAGTACATCGGAAAAGTAGTTATGAGACCAAGTTTTGGGCGACTTGTTGCCTACACCGTGTTTGTACTTGTTGTTCCTTGATACTTAAGTGTAGTCCTAGATTGCAGATGATCAAATGGTCATTCTTGAAGTTTGCTGTCACCGGAAATTATTAAGGTGGTTTTAAGGTTTCATTTAAAAATATGTTGACAGGTTGGCCTATAAAAGAAAAATGCCGTGTTATTGAACGACCATTACAACATCATAAAAGTAGTATCGTGCAACTTTAAGAGTCTTTCTTTAATGAGAATCTAACATCATGAATTCATATGGCAGTTATGGTTTTTGAAGTCAACTTGTACTTCGTATATTACTAAATTCGTGTCTTGAACTCTTAAAATGTTTGTTCTTGACTTTCTTTCCTTACCATTCGCAGTTGCATGTTGGAGCAACAGCAGGTCAAAGCTATGAAAATTTAGAGACCCCAAGAATCAAGTTGCTGCATGTCAGTGTTACATTTACACTGCGGATTGTTCCGCATTAGTTAGTGAACTTACTACCAAGCGATACAATTCCATCAATAGATAAAATCACGGCCCCAAGGGCCAAGGCTAAGGTGGTAAGCCAAATTGGCCTTTATTTGATGCACTACAGCGAGATAAATGGTTCCAGTAGGGTGTTTGGATGTACACTTGAAAGTTGCTTTTTGATTTGTGAAAGTCGAAAAATCAAAAGTCTGTTTGACAATAATTTTTCAGAACGACTTTTGGAATAAAAAGAAGTCGGCCTTTTGTGACACAAAATAGTTTTGCTTATGAATTCTCCAGAAACACTTCTATTTTTGGTATCCAAACTCATTATAAATTTACCAAAATGTAGCAGTGAAACTGAGCCCAGAATTAGGAACACCTTGCCTTCAACCAGATACCCTCCGGTATACTATAATTACACTAGCCTATTTTTGGGTCCTGGCCTGAGTCAATCCTGTTAGATTCGGACATGGGCGGGCTTTTCTGCCCGGCTGGTTCTTGATGGAGTTCTACTTTTTCTTTAGGGAAAAAAAACATGTTCTTACAGAAGTTTATTAAAAACTAGAAAAGTAACAGAAAAGTAGTTACGAAACTAATTTTGCGAATCAACTAGCTAGGCATGACTTGTTGTCTACACCATTTACTTGCTGTTCTCTTCTCCCAAATAATTAGAGCACGTAGTGCTAGATTGCAGCAGGTGATAAAATGGTCATTCTTCGTTGTCAACGAAGATTGTTAATGTAGTTTTTAAGGTTTCATTTGTTGACAGGCTGCTGGTTAACTAAAGAATCAAAAAGGTGGTGTTATTGAACGACCATTACAACATCGTAATGTGTATCGTTCAAGTCTTCCATTGATGAGAATCTAACAGCAACATAATAGTTCTTAGAAATGGAGAAGTCAACTTAATTTTCTTAAATGAATTTCTTAAGTTAAGTCTGGGATTTTAAAATGTTTTTGTTTTTGTTTTGTTTTTGCTTTTCTTCATTATTATACGCGGTTGCAGCTATTGAAAGCTTAGTGCGTAAGCTAAAATTGTAGAGAGCCATTATCAGTACAGAAGTAACAGTTGACCATCTAATTCTCTGAGCCAGTTTGGCAAACAAAAACGAAAGTGATAAGGAAGCCAAGTTATTTTATTTCACAAACCTTTTTTTTAGCAGAACTTTTTGCGAATCTACCCTTTGCGTTCGTTTGGGGCGTGTGGAAACAAAAAAATAAGTGCATCTTTCAAGAATCAAATTACTCGCAAGAAAATTTGATTAGGAAGATTAAAGCTCCGTTATTGTATTGGACCTCTACAACTATATCTTTTAGACGCATTACATTTCAGAATTTGCACTATAATTGGAGTATTGTAGTTAACCGGCAGTAGCTACACTTTGTTAATTGCGGTACACCTCAATTTTGGGCAGTTCAGGTGGGTTAAGATCTTGGCCAATAGGACTTTGAACCTACTGAACGGCTAGTTATCTTTCTTCTTTTCTTTCTTTTCTTTTCTCTGTTTCTTTTTCTTCTATGCCTCTTGTGATATACCTTCTTCTTTTATAAAACTTTTTGTAGTATTGATCAAAAAAAAAAGAAAAAACCCTTTTCTTTCCCTACAGAAGTGATTTCTGTAATTGCCACACAAATATGATTAGACTTGAGTGAGCAATAAGAGTCAAACCTTGTAAATTTCACTCCAAGTACACACATACGTACGTAACATGCATACTAGTAAGATGTGGTTAAAATCAAAATCTAAGCATCCAAATACTTTTCTACTAGACAACTTAGGTTTTGGGTTGTCATTTCTTATGATGGTACATTTGGCATAGAAGGCGAAAAGAACCACTCTTCTTCTACTTATCCAACCAAGCGTGATGCCTTTCTATCCTTTGCAGGATCGTCTTTAGGATATGCATCAACTTTTAGTATCTTTAGTCAATCAACTGGATCCCATATTTTCTTAGCCTTTAGGCGAAAAGACAACTCTTCTACTGATGCAGTAACCATGCATGCGTGATGCTTTTATCCATTGTGGGATCGTCTTTATGCGAGCTTTTCCCTTTATTATCATATATGCATATATTCCCCACTACAACTATTCAACGGACACATTTGTTTGCCCTACATCCTCTAACGAACAAACTTTCTCGACAAACTTTAGGTCTTTAGTCAATCGACTCGATCCCACATTTGGTCCACAAATCCACATAAAATAATAGCAAGTTGCAAGCATATAGAACTACCCACCAAATGCAAACGATTGTGTATATAAAAAAAAAAGCTCTAACTAATTCTTTTTTGAGACCCACCACCGATGTTCATGTTCAACGCTCCTTCCGCTCCATTGTCCCCTCTCCCCCCAACTTCCAAACCCCCATAACTTTCAGTCTTTTGAGATGAAGAATTATATAATATACTATACTGCTGTTACATACTTAGTGATGACGGCCACCATACTAGCTACCATGTCTCCTTCCCTGAGTTCCCATTGCTTTGATTATTGAGCAGTTAGTGCAAGTGTATGGGGTTTCATACATATTCGACAAATACGTGTTGTCCCATCATTGGGTTAACGCGTCCCTGCAATTACCACCGAATGTGGGGTTTTACCGCGTCTAACCGAAACACTATACCCTAAAACCAAAGAAAGTTAGTCCCATGAGTTTGAATGCAATGGACTAATGCATCATGCATGGTAATTTATACTACTTTTATTTCCGTAAAAATGTTACTATCCTGGACCCTGAACGTAAAATGAAAAGATAATAATAACATTTTTGTAGAAACCGAAAGGATATGGTTTATAGGACTAAATTTGTCATTTTATTTATATTTTTGCACACACAGTATGAGTTTTTTTTATTGTTCATCCTTTTGCACCTGAAGTCCTGGCTCCGCCCAGCTTTGGGCAGCTAGCTGGTTGTATATGTTTCTTGCGATGATAGGTAAGGTAAAAAGGAGTGGAAATTTCTAGCTGTAATATCCGTGTAGTGAGTATGAGTGTATATACTTTTAAAGAATCTTCTCCTAACTTTCCTCTTCACCCCACAAGCTTTCTAAATTTTCTCCCTTAGAATAAAGAGAGAAAGAAAATGGTCGGTTGAGTTTTGGGGTACCACAGAATAAATTATACTATTCTTTCTTATCTCTCCGGCCTTGTTGTCCTTGATTAAAGTAACACTAGCCGAACTCCCAAAGTCACTAACCGTTATATATATAGAGACATATCCACATACCATTTTCTTCTCATATTCAATCACTTCCCTCTTCAAAATAAACAACAACAACAACAACAAACCATATTCTAGCTAGCTAGTTGAATACTTCTTCATCTTCTTCTTCACCGATCGGCGATCGAACAATTTATAGCAGTATAAACTTACAGATCAAAAGACTTCATCACAAGTTTCTAAACATGACTGTAAGTATCTATTCTCTCTAGCATTTCAAGCAAATGAACAGGTTATATATGCATGCATATGAATGTTTTGGATGGTTTTCTGATGATTTTGATTTATGGTGAACAGATTGTAGAGTTGAGAGTTCACATGGATTGTGCTGGATGTGAAAGCAAGATCAGAAAAGCTCTTCAAAAACTAGAAGGTATAAACAAATATACATACTATCTTTTTTCATTTTTATATTTTTACCGGTGCACAAGTTAACAAGACCGTTAACATGATATGTTTATGTAAAAATGCAGGAATCGATGATATCGACGTTGACATGAGCATGCAGAAGGTAACGGTAACAGGATACGCAGACCAGAAGAGAGTTCTGAAAACTGTGAGGAAAACTGGAAGGAGAGCCGAATTATGGCCACCATATAATCCAGAGTACGATAGTTACAGTAATGTTCACAACCATCACTACAACCAGAGTCAGAATCCGGTGGCTACAACACATCACTACCAGAGCAGTGGTCATCATCATCACGGCGGCTCTTTATCGTCTTATAACTACCAGAAACATGGTTATGATAGCTATGCCGATCATGGTTATTATCACAATAGACCTGCTCATTCCAACGTTATTGATGATCGCACTGGTTCTATGTTCAGTGATGAAAACCCTAATGCTTGTTCTATCATGTAAGTGATTGATCCATTATTTATAAGATCATTTCACTAATCCTCTTATAGATCCTAGATTATAGACAAAAAAATATTGTCCTTCCACAGTCTTAATTAATTTGTTCTACTGCTTTAGTTTTTTTATGTGTTTTTTCTTTTTCTTATTTATTTATATGTGTATGCTATGAATGAATTACATTTTTGAGAAATAAATAAGAAAATTTAGGTATGTCTTTTTACTGTATCCAAGAGGTACCCTGGCGGAGCTAAAATCCATGTTAAATCTGTTTGCAGCTCTATACAAACGATTTTGGTATATAGATGCACGCACCGGAATCCATGGGGATCATTTATAATTGTTTATTTAATCTAAATAAAATATGCAAAATATTACACGATGTCGAACTGTCGCGACGAATTGTTCGAGAACTAACTCAATGCATGTAGTAACCAGTTATTCCCTGTTACTGATTCCAGTCCAGGCACTGAAATCTGACAAACATGAATCGGCAGATGCCGTGCTTGTTGGTGTTTGGACTCGGTATCTGATTCTGCCTGTTTTGTGTTTGGACTCTTTGTATGATTCAAAAAGGTTACAAGTCCCACAACAGTGACAACACCTTAGTAAAGAGAGAAGGAAAGTCCTACAGTACTTATTTCAAATCATAACAAAAAAAATCCCTAAAATATTTAGGCTGGGGTCTTCCGTCTAATTTAACACTACAACTATGAGCAAGATTCATTTGATCTCTCCCTAAATCTTTTCCATTCATGAAAACAAAGGAAGCAATAATGTAATCATATCCATGCTTTCAGATTTAAAAAAAAAAAACAATCCATTTCAAAGGAGCCAGGACTAAAATGAAAAAGGAACACCAAACATATCAGAAACACTGTCTAATTGAATTTACGTAGTACAAGGTAGTTCAGATTCAGAAACTAATAATACAAGGTGGTTCAGATTCAGAAACTATACATATAACTAAGTTAATGGATTCGTTGAAACTACTAAATGCACCAACTAATTGGATTCTCCACAGGATAGAGTATCAGAACATTACTTCACTAACTCTTATCTGCACATGTAATGAATTTTATCTCTGCTCACTACTCACTATTAACATTCTTCACCTAAATTTTCTTCAGGATTAACTGGAACAAGTGATTCATTTACTGTAAAAGCTTTCTTCTAGAGAGAAGAGAAAAGAGGGACACCTGGAAGAGTCTGTCCTGCATCGACTATGAAAATGTTGCCTGTCACATAGTCTGACGAGTCATGGATCAAGTATCGAACTAGTGACGTCAATGCTGGATCTACTGTTCCATATGTTTTCAATGGAACACTCTTTAACGCGACATTGTTGAGCCAATCCTTTTGCATAAGCTTCTCTGTGATCTCGGATTTGAACAATCCAGGAGATATAGAATTCACTCTGATCTTAAGAGCTCCCAACTCCAAGGCCATGACCTGTCATTCCAAACAAAACACCATTTCTTCTTTAAACTTTTCCAGTAAATTACTCGAGAAAGGGGAAATAGATAGAGGAAATCTAGTGATCATAATAATCAAAGATTCACAATCTAAAGACAATTCTTTAATAGTATTTGAAACAGTATTTACTTGGTCAATATACTATGTTTTTTCATAAAGGGTCCCCTGAATGTAGAACTTTATGAAGTTGGTCAACAAGACTTGCCAAAATGTGATAACAAATAGCGAAAAGCTTTATGCGAGGCAAAGTATTGTTTTGTTTTATAAATAACCTTTTTAAACAAGTTTCCCTGGTGCAGCTATTACTTGATTCAGGGTAAGTTCATAGCATCATCATCATAGAAAATTGAAGCTTTTCTAAAATAGTATATACCTCAAATACGAAAATGAACAAAAATGCAGCCCCAATGGGAGGGAGCTTATTTAGCGCATCTCACAATCTCTTTTGTAGAGGATGATGTTAAGTAACAAGAATACCTGTCATGGATAAAACGTATATCATAAAGAGTTACCTTTGTCATGGTGTTCACGCCAGCCTTTGATGCAGCATAAGCAACACCTCCAGGTAACTGCCCACGAGAAAGACCAGAAATAGATGAAATATTTATTACTGATCCTTTCTGATTTGCATCTCGAATGCGTTTACAGAGAGATTTTGTGACGAGCCATGTGCCAGTCAAATTAGTTTTAAACGCATGGTTCCACTCCGCCTCCGTTATATCCAGGGGAGATTTCACTTCACCTATGTGGACATAGAACCTTATTACATCAATATGCTACTGGAGGATGGTAATTTCGTGTTTAAGCATTTAGGAGCTACGTATGCATATATGCACAAAAATATAACTTACAATGTTAGGCATATGAATTCCCTGCCTATTATACTGTAAATATCTTTGTCAATATCCGAATTACAAGTAAATATTTAACACAAAGCAAATGAAGAGATATCGGAATTGGTAATTTATACTCCCTCCGTTTCTGCAAAAGTGTTACTATCACTTTTTCATTTTAGCCTAAAAATATGATAGTAACACTTCTGCAGAAACGGAGGTAGTACTTGTTAAACCTGAAGCTAAAGGTATTATCCATGCCTTAAAGCTTGCTACAAATGGCCCATCCATCAGTCATCTGCTCTTTACAGATGACTCTTTGGTTTGTGTTAAAGCTAATAAGTATGGATGTAAAAACTCTCAACATTCTTAAGGTGTTTGGTGACAGTTCTGGTCAGATGACATTTTACTCCAAATCAGGTACGTTTTTCAGTAGAAGCAAATCCAATAGAGATACTGGATCCTAATCACTACTCTTGGGGTTAGAATGATTAGTGTAAAGGAGGATTGCCACTGTTTACTCATCTTTGCTTTCAGTCTATTCTTGATAAGATTGCTTGTAGTGAAGGGAAGGAATGGGACAATTTTTATCTGCTGCAGGAAAAAGAGATCCGATTAAGTCTGTGGCTGAGACCATCACAGCTTATCAAATTGGATGCTTCATTATTCCTAAAGCAATCACTACCACAATGGACTCAATAAGAGGGAACTTCTTTTGGGAAAAGACCCAGATTCTGGAATAGGTATTTTCCCCAAAGCTTGGCCAGATTTGTGTTGTTCTGGGGATCAGGAGGGGCTCTCTGGGTGAATGTTTTAAAAGCCAAATACTTTCAAAACAAAAACCCAATTGATGTGCGGTCTGCCCCTTCCTCAGCCTCTTGGCTTTGGGAGGGTATTGCTCTAATCAGATCCCATCACATGTGTTAACATGTGTCTAGTGTTAACATGTGTCTAGTGTTAACATGTGTCTAACATCGGATTGCTAAATTTAAACTGTCTTCTGATTATTTACTTTTGAACTCTTCTATGATAACTTAGCTTTTGAATTGTTCAATTGATCCTGTCCTTTTAGGTTGATAAACAAGTTATACGGAGGAGAATTTCTCTCTGCAGGCCTGCTCTTCCATTTGGCAACCCAAGTCTGTAGGATTTTGGAAGGGGATAACTTTCCTTGGCCTCATTCCCTGACTAAATCATTCTCACACCTCAATGTATAACATGCTAACAATTAGGATACACACTGCTTCTACCTTCTTCCTAGGATATCGTAACTATCGTACTGCTTCTAACTTCCTCTGCGGGTGAAAATCTGGAAGCATAATCCAATGCCTAGGATAGATAGTTTCATAAGGAAATGCTGCCATAACATCTTACCTGTTGCTAATAAAATTGCTCACTTCTTCTCTAACGTTTTCTCCCTTGTGGGATTTTTGTAAAAATCCCCCCTGAAACTTTTGGTTCAATTGCACTGCACCTTTGGCTAGGGCAGTTTGGCTTTCTCATGATACCCCTAGTAACTTTCATACTAGCATTGACAAATCTATGAGGCTTAAACAAATAATTGATTCAATGGAAACTCTGTCTTCAGGTTTCTGGAGTGAGTCTTGCAGCTTTAAATGCTATGGTGTGTTGGTATAGTTACAAAGCTCGTCGCACAAACAGTTTCAGAACCCAAAAGCAAAACCATCTAGTGTTTGCGGCCTGATTACTGGAACTCCTAAATCCAAAAAGCCAAACCCTTTTAGTGCCTGCGACCGGCAATTCCTAAATCCCAAGTCTATCACTACAATTTGTCTCCTACTTATATGCTTCTATGTAACGATCAAGTCCTACTCTACTCGAAGTCTGCACTATAAAAATATCACTCTTACACTTCTCTAAACGGACAGGCAATACGCTGATATTGGGATCTAAATTATCATTTCATCACTAAAATCTCAACCAAAATTAAGGATCCCTACATATAAAATGTCACTCTACTCAGATTTTCAAAAACACTATTAAATCACAAAATTCACCAAAATTACTACCATCTACATATGAAAATTCTGCAAAAAAGCATGGAAAATTGTGTTATTACCTCTGATACCAGCATTATTAACAAGAGCATGGATTTTACCAAATGAATCCCAAGCCTTTGGAACAGAAGAATCAATAACATCATCACTAGCAGACAAATCAAGTTCCATAGCAACAGCAGCTAATATCTCTTCGTTATTTAATGCCTAGGATAGTTAGTTTCTTACCTGTTGCTGACAAAATTGCTCAGTTTTTCTCTAATGTTTTTCCCTTTGCGATCTTGGAAAATCCCCCCTGAAACTATTGAACACTTATTTATGCACTGCACCTTTGGCTAGGGAAATTTGGTCTTCTCAGTATCCCAGTAACTTTCCTACTAGCAATGACAGTTCTAGAAGGCTTTAAATTAAACTTGGTTAAATGGGAACCCTGTTTCTGTCTTTCTTAAGGGTTTTTGGAGCAAATCTTGCAGATTTAAATGCTACAGTGTGTTGGTATGTTCAGAAAGCTTGTTGCACCAACAGTTTCAGAACCCAAAAGTGAAACCCTCCCAATGAATTTAGAGGAGAAGATTTATCATCTCTATGGGATTAGATCCCAAGTTATTGTTAAGTAAAAAACGATGTTTGCAACCAGATTACTGCAACTCCTAAATCCTAAGTCTCGCACTACAATTTGTCTCCTACTTATATGACTATGTATCAACCAACTCCTACTCTGCTCAGACTACCGCACTCTAAAATATCACTCTTGCACTTGTCTAAACGGACTGCAACATCATATTGCAATCATCCTTATTTCAGGTTGAGGATCAGTGCAAAGACAAACTTGGCTTCAAAATCCCTACAGAAATCACTACTGTAATTCCTTTACTGCAAATGACAAAAGAACTACACTTGCTACATTTCTTAAACATTTTCAAAGCATAATTCGATGCGCAATTTCATAACTGATAATCAAAAATCAGAAACATTCAACAAAATTAAATACTCATGAAATTTGCACAAAATTGAAAGAAAAAAAAAATCTGCAAAAAAAATAAATAGGAAATTGTATTATTACCTCTGATACCAGCATTATTAACAAGAGCATGGATTGTACCAAATGAATCCCAAGCCATTTGAACAGAAGAATCGATAACATCACCAGTAGCAGACAAATCAAGTTCCACAGCAACAGCAGCTAATATCCCTTCTTTATTTAATTGATTGATCTCCTCACAAAGAGATTTTAATCGATCGATTCTTCTAGCAGCTGCAACAATTTTACAACCAGCTTTTGCTAGATCTAAACAAAACTCACGACCTATACCAGATGATGCACCAGTTACCATCACTACTTTCCCTTTTAGATCTCTCCATGGTTCTAAATGATTCTCCTTCTTCTCTTCTTCACTCCCCATTGATTTGATTTTTCTCTGTTTTTCTAGGGTTTCTTTGATTTTCTTACCTAGAGCTAAAATGTTTGTGTGTGTGTTTTTTTATATTTATTTTTCTGTTTTAAAATTCTGCATTATTGTAGAAGACCCTGGTCGTTGAAGATTCTTACTATATTATACTAATGACAACTCAAAAGACTTGACTTGAATGCTTTAGTCTAGTTTCCGGCAGATACGTAGGCCAGTCCCTGGAATGACCGCATGATAATCAAACTCCTTTCTCGCCGTCTCCGGCAACTTCTATTTTTGACTACTATAGCCAACAAATATGCATTTCTCACTCTTATCATCAAGTTTCTTCCTTATCTGATCTGGAACATGTGAGTATGATATACAACCAAACACTTTCATATGTCTAATGCTTGGTTTCCTCCCTGTCCATTTTCTTCTGGAGTTTTGTCAAAAACACTCTTAGTTGGACATCTATTTGGTATATACACTGCACAAGAAACTGCTTCTCCCCAAAATTCTTTTGGTAACCCTTTAGCTCTTCTCATAGTTCTAACCATTTCCATGATAGTCCTATTTTTTCTTTATGCCACTCCATTTTGTTGTGGTGTGTATCTTGATGTCACTTGGTGTTCAATTCCATTGTTTTCCAAGAAATTATTGACTGCAATATACTCAGTGCCTTTGTCAGTTCTTAGCACCTTAATTTTCTTGCCAGCTTGATTTTCAACATAAGCTTTAAATTTCTTAAAATACTCAAAAGCATCACTCTTTTGTCTCATCAAGAAAACCCATCATTTTCTACTAAAATCATCTATGAAAGTGATAAAATACATGTTACCTCCTCTAGAAATCTCTTCTAATGGTCCACATAAATCAGAGTGAACTAATTCCAAATTCTCTTCGGCTCTTATAGATTTTCTAGCTGGAAAAGGATCTATATGCTGCTTTCCAAATATGCAATCTTCACACTTGTCTTTAGGGAGAGTTATGTTTGGTAATCCTATAACCATATCCTTCTTCTCAAGCTGTTGCAAACTTTCAAAGTTCACATGCCCCATTCCCATATGCCATAACAAAGTATCATCATTCATGGAAGAATTATAGCATTGTTTTTCATTATAATTAATATTCAATGGAAACAATCGATTTTTGGTCATTTGTACCTTTGCAATAAGTCGCTTTCTCTTGTCATGAATAGTGCAAATACCTCCTTCAATGTGCATTGAATATCCTCTCTCAGAAAGTTGTCACATGCTCAGCAGATTTTGATGTAGTCCAGGCACATAAAACACATCTGTGATATAAGCTTGAGAGCCATTCTTCAGAATAATAGTTATCCTACCCTTTCCCATTACTGGTACTAAGACATTATTACCAAACTTCACATCTGTTCTTATTGATTCATCCAGATCAACAAACAAATCCTTTAATCCACGTATATGATTACTACATCCAGTATCTAGAAACCATTTATGACGTGCTTGTTCTTCACTTGGATGACAAGCCATCAACAAAACTTCAGATTCTCCCTCTACCAAATTAACTTTGTTATCAGCAGAATCCTGTTTAGAAAACCTTTTACATTCAATAAAGAAGTGACCTAATTCACCACACTGCCAATACTGGATCTTTGTTTTGTCAAGAGGTTTCTTATACTTTCCTTTATTTTGAGATGGATTGAATTTACCTTGAGTTTTAGTTGAGCTAGACCGTTGTCTGTTATTCCAATTTGTCTGACTTTGAAGTGCCTCTTCAACTGGTCGAATAACAGATTTCTCTAGCATTCTTTGTTCATAGGCTTGTAATGATCCTAGTACTTCATCAATCTTCATATCAGAAACTGTATTACATTCTTCAATGGCATGCCTTTGACTCAAACTTTTTAGGTAAACTACGCAATATCTTTTCTATGATTGCAGTATCCTCAATTTTAGCTCCATCATCTTTAATCTCATTAACAAGACTTAATGTTTTAGAGAAGAAATATGCTATCGACTCAGTTGAGTCCATCTGCAAAAGATCATACTTTCTTCTTAGGGTTTGCAGACGTACTTTCTTCACCTTGTCAGACCCTTTATAATAGCTTGTTAAAGAGTCCCGAGCTCTCTTAACTTCTTTGATATAAACTACTTTATCCATGATAGATTCATGGATTCCTTGATGTAGGATATATGTAGCTTTAGAATTCTTTTTCATGTTCTCAGCTAGAGAAGTTGTCTGTTCTGGAGTAAGAGCATCTCCTGCAACTGGTTCATCATATCCTTTGTCAACAATATCCCATACTTCTTCAAACATAAATATATTTTCCATTTGTATTCTCCAATGCTCAGAATTCTTGCCATCAAAGACTGGTACCTTGATCGAACTCATGTTGGATGTCATCTTCTTAACAACCCACAATCTCTACTGGCTCTCGATGCCAACTGTTGGACCCAAACCTTTCTCTCTACTGATCAAGAACAATGCAGCTAAGCAAAAACAGATAAAAATACTTGAAACAAGAACAAACTGAAGCAAAGTAATTCGATTAAGAATACGTACTGAAGCTTACAAAACTCAATGACTCAACGATACTATTTATACTAAACCAAACCACGTAAACAAACTTCCATAAATACTAAACTTCCTAACTGAGTAATACGTACTGACCAAGCAAATAAAGACTTCCAACTCAAGCAAAACTATGGAACATTCTAGTTCCTTCTAGAACAAGAACTGCACTTTCCTGTTTTAGATTAAACACCATAGAGTCTTGATTGAACTCACTTTCTAATAGAAGCAAACCTCAATCATAATTCATAAGATAATAACCGGAATGAACTACCGGGATTGTTACAAAGGATCTGTTACAGTTAAAAGAGGTTACATGGCCTGATAACGACCAAATTTTTGCCGGAATATGACCGGGAAATTTAACTATCTCTAAGTCTAACACCAAAACCGGATTGACCTGGAAACATGAAGAATCCATTTCAATCAGCAGTACTGCTATAAAATGTTGGAAAATAATTAATTGAAAATTGATTTTTTAAAGTTTTTAAGAAAATAATAACTTATTGTTTTCTTTTGTGAATGAAACTTTTTAGTCCCACATCGGGGAGTTCCTCTTTTTAAGTTGTATTATTCCATTATATAAACAAATTCTCTACTTTTGTAAAATTTATGGAAAAGGGGATTCTCTATTTTTTTGAGAGACCCCAGGGGAAAATATTTTATAGTGATTTCTTTAACGTTCGCGATTTTCCTTAAGGGTTTTTTCGGAGTTGCCAAGCTCAAGTTGAGCATCTACTACATATGCTAGTTGTAGGTGTAGTAGGTTGTTTTATCCTGGAGATTATCCATCCTATGAGGGCTATGTCATCACTTTTGAGTGTAGCCAAGTGCTAATGTCTTAAGGACAGGTGTTGAACACGTGACTCACTCTGTTTTTCCAAAGTTTTACCTTGTTGTTGTTGCAGAGATTTGGGGAGCTTGTCCGTTTCATCGAATCGGTCACTTCAATTATAAATGAGCTAAGTATCAATAACTTTTGCTTATTTGATTTTTTCTTATTTTGATTATTGCACCCAACAATCTTAAGACATTATAATTTGTAATACTCATGGATGTTAATTGTGAAGTGAAAAACAAAAAACGAATTTTTGGTCAGCTGTAGAGTTTCGAATTTATCTCTTAACCTAGAAGGAATTTCGATGAACCCTTTTGACTTAATTGTAGTAGACATCCTGATAGTTACCCACACAAAATTTCAGAATTTTTGGAGTTGTAAAAGTATTTTTTTTGATATTTTACAAAACAGAGAAATGTTCCTGAAAAATTCTGATGAGCAGAAATTTGTTGTTGACTAAATTAGTTTTTATGGGGTAACCATGTGTTTTTTGAAATGGTGATTCAAACGAAGTTTGTATATATAGATGTTATCTTCAAAACTCATATTTTATTTTCCGATTCGGAATTAAGGTTTGTGAGATGTGGTGTATTAGGTGATTGAGAAATTACTATGTCAGTGGTCAGAGTATAAACGAAGATTGTGACATGAAGTTGAAAAGTGACATGGCTACTAGGCGCATGTGGATGAACACAATTCTTCCAAAGATGACAAGGGCAAGAACATCAAGCACAACTCTAAGCATAGTATTCATAAGAAAGGTATGTTTTGTAAAACTGAATCCGACATTACTTTAATTAAGGGTGATTGTTATGTTTGTAAAATTCCTGGCGACAGTAAATTGTAGACAACGTAAAAACCTTAATAAGTAGAAAGTTAATGCTAACTTAGTTGAAATAAACTAGAACGAATTCAGTGGCATGATGTGGGAAATTATTTTAATAACCAATGTGAGAGGATGGTGGGTGGACTTTGGATCCACCAAGCATGTTTGTTGAAACAGAGACATGTTCACCTCCTATCAGAGGATAGGGAATGTCGACAAACTCTTTATGAGTAACTCATCTGCGACAGAGGTTGCATAAAAGGGAAAGGTCGAGCAAAAACTCACATCTGTAATATTCTCACGTTGAATGAAGTTTTCATGTTCCGAGCGTATGATTTTTTTATTTGAATCTGGAAAACTTGTTGTAACTAGGCAGTGATTTTTTAAGAAAGATTTATAGGGCTTTGGGTCTATATAAGCTTAACAGAAAAACTAATGAAGTGAACATAGTTGATTCTTGTGCTTTCTTTGTGTGATTGAATGTTTTGCGTGGTAGACTTGGAACCGTAAACTTACAAGTCAATGCTTAAACTGGCTAGCATAGGCTGCGTACCCAAATTTTGTTTGTGCTTTTGTGTAGAATCAAAATGCTATAAAATCTTTTAGCATAAATGTTCAAAGTAATTCTAAGCCCTTAGAATTAATTCAGTTAGGCCTAGTTGACATAAGTTCAACCCAAAACCACTATGGTAAAAGATGGTTTATAACTTTCGTAGATGATTGTACGAGGTACGATCTCGTATACTTGCTTAGGGATAAGGATGATTGATAGACGCATTTATGTGTCTATTTTGTTCTCAATTTTCTGTATTGTTAGACTCGATTAAGTACTTATTGTGTTATTTTGTGTTCTTGTAGGAAATTTTAGACAAATAAGCCCTTGCGGCGAAATGGGCTCAAAAAGCAGTGTTTTACACCCCGGAGAAATGTACCGTAGGCACCCCAGAAATGCACCGGAAGCGTCCAAGAAATGTCCCGGAGGAACCCAGAAAAATTACTATTTCCACCCCAATTGATATTCGCACCCCAGCACTCTGGATAAGGGGAACCTTCTTAAACAATTGGAATTTGTGCTTTTGGCGGGAAATGAAATTTTCAACTGGCAGAATTTTGATTGTCAAAATGAATGGGTTAGAGTGCGATTCAATCGCTGAAAATTGGCAGAAAGATGTGATTTGGCATAAGGAACAAAGTTTGGGTGGTGGTTTCGATCAAATTTGGCTGGAATACGTGTTTTGATTCTCGAGTTCAAAACAGGGCAAGCATGCACTAGAGGATGATAATCACGCGTCATGGAGAGTTATGGACGTGTTCTGATGATGTGGAATGGCTCGAGCATCACTTTGGGTCGTGAAGAATCGATTTGGAGCGTGGAGGGAGGAAGTTTACGCAAGAAATTCCAAGTTTGGTAAGAAAATATTCGGAAAATATTGTTATTCACTGCCCGTATAATGAAGAATTATATTGGAGTTATTGGCGAGATTTGGAGCTGTTGTTGGGTATAAATAGGCTCTTTGGGTCTACTAGAGAGGGTGTCGAGAGTTGGGAGGAGAAGAGAGGAAGCTGCAGAGGAAGAATCACGAATTCTCTCTGCTGCTGCTGCTGTTCGTGATGAAGATGAAGAACATGAAGAACGGACCTGCACCAGCAGTCGTTTATCAACAGTGAAACAGACTCACAGGCGTGGGTCGTAGGTGTGGGTCTTAGAGCCACAGTAACAATAGCACTTCTTCTGTGTCGTTCATTTTGGACGCTTTCTGTGGGTCGCACATTCATTGTTTTATTATTTCATCTCCATTTTCATCCTTGTAAACACCCTTTGAGCAATAAATAAATATTTTGAGCGTGTTTTTATCATGATGAGCTAAACCCAACACTGGGACGACGGAGGAGGTCGAATTTCATCCATGTGGTAATTTCATTAATTCTTTTATTTACTTTTTGCACTAATTTTAATTGAATTAAGATTTTAAATTAATTACTTGTGATTTCATTCGATGGAGTATTCTTAGTCCTAGGGATTTTTGATATGCCATGCTTAAGAAATACAAGTAATATTTTATAAAATCTATCTTGGCAATAAACTAGAGTTAATATTTGTTTTGTTTTGAACTATAATCGCTTAGAATTAAATTCTGAACCACTTGAAAATGAAAAATGGTCGAATCTTTAGTCCCATTTTCTCGCACCAGTGTTAATATTTTTATTGTATATATTTATCTTTTTTTATTAAGTTTAAAAAATTATCCTTCACAAGTCCGAGAGTTTGAACCTCATTACTACAACCCACGAAAAATTATTAATCAATGATGCCTTAGAAGCCTTAAGATGTATAAACTTGAAGTTGAAAACCAATTAAAAGCCTTGAACATAACAACCATATCCTTAAGGAGATGATAATTTCCATGTTGTTTAGTTCAAGATTACCTGCGGCCTTGTAGGGGGAGGCATTCCTCTTAACTAGTATATCCTGAATAGAGTACCCTTTTAAGGATCAGATGAAACTCCATATGATTTATGGAAAGGTATATGACCCTCTTATGAATGCGTCAAAGTGTGGGGGTGTTTGACTAAGATTGTCATTCCTCTTCCTAAAAGAAATAGATAGAAACCAAAAATGTTGATTGTATCTTCATATAGGGTATGCCGAGTATACTTCTACATATAGATTTTTGGTTGTGTGTTCTGACTTTTCAGACTTTGGTATGATTTTTCTGACTTTGTTATGAATATTATTATAGAATCTAGGGATGCTGAGTTCTTTGAACATGTTTATTCGTAAACCTGTACCTCGTTAGAGATGTGTTGTTGATCCCCTAGACTTATTTTCAAATAGTCAGAACTTATCTTAAAGGAAGATGAAGTTAAGGTTGAGCCTAAGAGAAGTAAAACAATTAGACTTGAGACTTCTTATGAAGCCGACTTCATAACATGCTAGTTTATGAAGCCTTGACATCTACTTGAAACCCCATTCTGGTAAGTTGCATTATTCCATTATATAAACAAATTTTTTGCTTTTGTAAAATCTGTGGAAAAAGGGATTCTCTATTTCTTAGAGAAACCCCCAAGGAAAAATATTTTATAGTGATTTCTTTAACGTTCGCGATTTTCCTTAAGGGTTTTTCCGGAGTTGTTAAGCTCAAGTTGAGCATCTACTACATATGCTAGTAGTAGGTGTAGTAGGTTGTTTTATCCTGGAGATATCCGTCCTCTGAGGGATATAATATCACTTTTGAGTGTAGCCAGGCGCTAATTTCTTAAGGACAGCGTGTTGAACACGTGACTCACTCTGTTTTTCCAAAGTTTTGCCTTGTTGTTATTGCAGAGATTTGGGGAGCTCGTCCGTTTCATCGAATCAGTCACTTCAATTATAATGGAGTTAAGTAAATATCAATAACTTTTGCTTATTTGATTTTTTCCTTATTTTGATTATTGCACCCAAAAATCTTAAGACATTAGAATTTGTAATAATCATGGATGTTAATTGTGAAGTGAAAAACAAAAAACGAATTTTCGGTCAGCTGTAGAGTTTCGAATTTATCTCTTAACCTAGAAGGAATTTCGATGAACCCTTTTGACCTAATTGTAGTAGACATCCGGATAGTTACCCACACAAAATTTTAGAATTTTTGGAGTTGTAAAAGTATTTTTTTTATATTTTATAAAATAGAGAAATGTTCCTGAAAAATTCTGACGAGCAGAAATAAACAAACCTGGAGTTATTGATACTTAGCTCCTTCAACAATATTGTACCTTATACTCTTTTCTTTTTGTTATTTACCAGCAATGGTAAACATCCGAAGTCATTTCCTGTAAATATGCACACGCGATGTAGACAAAATTAGTTGGAGAACAAGTTTAAGAAACTCAAACAATAAGATTCATTCATCATGTTTTGAAATTTACACACTTCATACAAAAGAAAAAACCAAAACTCCAAACCCAAAATTGAACCCCAATCAATATTCAAAACCAAAAAAAAAAAACCACAGCTCAAATCAACATCAACACATAGAAAATGCAAACAAGTCCTCGGATTCATCAAAAATGCCCAAAAATAAATAAATCATGAACAACCCGATAATCCTCAAATTTCACTGAAACTAGTAGTAAAAATCAAGTGGTAATTGAATTATTGTCCCTACTTTTGATGGGCTATACAAATATCCTTATCACATAACAATTATGTCCTTCTTTATCTATATGCCCATCAGGGCCCATCAATAATTTAGGGACTTCCAAATATACCCCTAATATATATTCTAGTATCTAAATCAAATTTCAGTTAATAAGCGGAAGCAAAAACTGAAAGAGAGAGAGAGAGAGAGATATCAGCGCAGAGAGCTGAGATCGTGAATTTTTTTTGAAATTTTTTACAAATAATCTACGGTTTATGATCGTGAAATCTTCTTCAACTTCTTCTTCTCCATCGTCTTAATCAACAGAATCATTGATGTTCGCAGCGTTTTTCAATTCTTATTAATCAACATTCTCGGCTAGATCTGTTAACATGAAACAAATTGGTAATGTTGATGCTTCTTTGAAGATTCATATAGTTGTTTTTGATGATTGCATGTTCGGTTCATCTATTTTATGTTCAACATTTGATTTCAGTTTTTGTTTTTTTTTATTTTTGTTGTTGCAGAGATCTTGATTTTTGTGGGAAGCTTGATTTCGTAATTATTTTGTTACATTAATTGGTTGATCTTGATATAATTTGATCTCGAGATCGTGATTCATTAATTAAACAGGTACGTTTCAAATTTTTGAATTGTTTTTTTAGATCTGCTTATCAATCAAAAAACAGGTTTTGTGTTTTTCTTTTGATGAATATAGAACATATGATAATGGTGAATGTTGAATTTGACGAACTACTGATATCAATTATGTTTTTGTTTGTGATGAAATCTAGACATTCTTTTTGGATCAACTTTGATTGTTGATACCAAAAATTGGGATGATTTTTAGATTATTTGTGTCAACTGTTTTTGTTGATCCAAATTTCTGAACACTATGTTTTTATTTTGTGTTTTTATTTCTTTGTTATCTGGTAGATTGCAGGTAATCATTATGTATGCATTCATTTTATTGATAATGTAGCTTTTATTTTAGGTTTCTCACATGCTACATTGAATTTAACTTTCACGAGGGGGAGTAGCCCCCGAGTGAGGTGCGACATAATACTATATGTAGATTTGGGTAATTTAGACTGCTTTCTTTTTTGTTTGCATTGAAATTCATGCTTTAACTACCTTTTATTGGATCAACTGTGATTTTTTACACAGATTTATTGGATCAATTTTGATTGTTGACTCAAAAAACTATGATTGCTTACACAGATTTATTGGATCCATTGTGATTGTTGATCCAAATTTCTGAACACTACTATATGTTATGGTTGTTGACTCAAAAAACTATGATTGTTTACATATATTTATTGGTTCAACTGTGATTGTTTACACAGATTTATTGGATCAAGTGTGATTGTTTACACATATTTATTGGATCAACTGTGATTGTTTATCCAAATTTCTGAACACCACTATATGTTATGGTTGTTGTAGGCCAAAGATGGTAGTTGCAATCAGACCGTATCGCATCCTGTTTCAGGATCAACTACTGTCAAGGATATGATAAGTGTGGTGAAACAAAAGTGGCCTTATGTTCCTGAAGAACTCATACTTTTTGGTTACACTGTAGATGGGATTTCAAATGTCATCAATCAAGATTTGGATTTGAGGTTTTTCATTCACTACTGCAGCTCATAAGGGATTGACTTGTTGAAGTTTGTAATCCAGTTAAGGACTTGTGTTGATTCTATTTATTCATCATCTTCTTCTGCTCCTGCTCCTCCTTCTTCGTCATCATCAAGTTGTATTTCAAGCGATGAGGTAGTTGTTGTGGAAGACGTCACTGATGATGCGTGTTTGATCAAAAAGGTCCCGAAAAAGTCTGATGCTTGGGTCAACATCTTAACTGGAGTAGGGAAGTTGTTTGAAGGTCGTATTGCGGAAGTTAAGGACTATGTTACAAAGTATGAAATATGTAGTGGTCGCAAATACAAATTAATGAAGAGTGACTTTGAACGATACACTGTGGAGTGCAAGTTCAAGGAGGAGGAAAATTGTCGTTGGAGGTTTCACGCCTCTTGCCTCGCCAAATCTAATGGTGTATTTCAATGCAAGAGATATATTGGAGAGCATTCATGTAGTTTAGCTTCTTCAAATCCATCGAAAGTTAGGATGAGAAAGTCGTTTATGAAGAATATATTATCAGATGATTTACGAGCATCGAAGAAGAAGAAGACTGCTGCTGATGTTATAGATTTACTCTGAATGGAATATGGAGTGGACCTCACGTATAGTCAGGCATACCACGGTTTACAATTCACCAAGAAATTTCTTTGGGGTGATGACATCAAGTCCTATTCAGATTTTGTTTGGTATAAAGATGTCATTGAACAGTACAATCCTGGACGTGTTGTCAATTTTGAGTATGATAGTGTGACGCGTCGGTTCAAAAGGTTTTTTGTTGCTTTTGAAGCTTCCATAATTGGTTTCAACAATTACTGCCGTGCGACGCTATTTATCGATTGTACCTTTCTCATTGGGAAGTTCAAAGGTGGTCTTATGGTTGCTTGCGGCAAAACTGGTAACCAAGGTATGACTTTTAACCTTTTACTATTTTTCATTTTGTATCCATGCTTTTTAATTTTTTTTACTGTTGATCCATCATTATGCATTCATTTTGTTGATAAATGTAGCTTTTATTTTAGGTTTCTTACATTCTACATTGAATTTAACTTTCACGAGGGGGAGTATCCCCCGAGTGAGGCGCGACGTAATACTATATGTAGCTTAGGGTAGTTTAGACTGCTTTCTTTTTGGTTTGCATTGAAATTCATGCTTTAACTACCTCTTATTGGTGATATTTTACACATATTTATTGGATCAACTGTGATTGTTTACACATATTTATTGGATCAACTGTGACTGTTGATCCAAAACTATGATTGCTTGCACAGATTTATTGGATCAACTGTGATTGTTGATCCAAAAACTATATTTTGTTTCGAATCAACTTCTACTGTTGATCCATCAGCATGAATCAACTTCCATTGTTGATCCAACTAAAATGGATCAACCTCTATTGTTGATCCAACTGAAATGGATCAACTTTGTTTGTTGACATTAGTTACTGGTCACTTAATTATTATTTTTTTTGGTCATTTATTTTTGTTTTTTGGTTTTTGTAGAGATCTATCCAGTTGCATTTAGAATTGTTCCTTGTGAAAATTGTGAGAGTTGGCAATGGTTCTTAACCAATTTGAAGGGTATTATCCGTGAAGATCGTCTACTGACCATCATATCAGATCGTGGAATCAGACTTTTGAAGCATGTGCCTTAAGTCTTCCCAAATGCTTTCCATTCCTTCTGTTTGTACCATATGAAAGGAAATATTCTAGTTCCAAAGGGCAAGAGCAGACAAACTGCAGTCAAGTTATTCGAAGAGTGCTAAACTGCATTAATAAAGGAAAAAATTTATGCTGTTGTGAAGAGTATGAGTAATCTAAAGTTGGATTCAGTGGTTTCTTGGATGATGAAGATTCCATTCGAGAATTGGGATGCTCATTCATTTCTAGAGAAAGGTAGGGTGAGAACACATCTAATATTGCTGAGAGTTTTAATAATGTTATTAAGCATGATAAGCCGCTTCCAGCACTTGAGGTTGTCGATGTTATTCGTGCTAAGGTAATTGAGCAGAATTACAAGAGGTTATTGGAGTCTAAAAAGTGGACTACAAGGCTTACTCCTCGTATGCAAGCAAGGTTTAACAAGAGGATAACCGACTGCTGTTCATACAAGTTTCGGAGATCAAGTGAGAAAGTATTTGAGATTCTTTCTCCAACAGGAAAGCATACTGTCGACTTGGATTTTAGAACTTGCAGCTGCAAATGGTGGCAAAAACATAGCTTTCCTCGCACTCATACAATGAAAGCCATGTTGCAGATTGGAAATGATGAACCGTACAACTACATTAGCCCTTACTATACTTCTGACTACTATAGAAGGTTGTACTCTCGACCCATATATCCTATTCCGGTCTCTGAGAAGCCACCTGGAATTAATGAAAAGGGGTATGTTTTGCCTCCCAATGGCGGTCGAGAATAAGGTGGAAGGCCTAGAGGTGTTAGGTATATGGGTAGTCGTGAAAAGGTGCGCAAGAAGAGGAAGTGTGGCCAATGTGGGATGCTCACCTTTCACAACCGTCGAACATGTCGCAGAGCTCATTTGGCTCCTCGTGCAACAACGTTTCGCAAGGAGTCTCATTCTAGGATGATCAACTTCTTGAAGAATATATTGTCGTAAAGTTTTTTTGGTGTTTTCATATTCTGAACAACTTGTTTTAGGTTTCTGGCTAGTTGGCTGATTTTTTTTTTCTTTTTTATGCTTTTTTGGTTTGCACTTGTTATTTTTTTAAATGACATACATTCTTATTTGTTGTTATGAATTTTATTCTTTTGTTTCTCAAGTATATGTCAGTTTTCAGGTTACAGGAAACATACTTATATAAATGGTATCAACTGCATTTGTTAATCCTTTTCTTTTGGATCAACTTCCATTGTCGATCCAACTCAAATGGATCAACTTTGGTTGTTGACACTATAGTGTGGAAACATTGTTCCTAGGTTCCAACTTATTTGGATCAACAATGGTTGTTGACACACAAAACAAACAGAAAATTTGCATGGTCCTATCTGTATTTGCTAGTAAACTCCTCAAGCTATACATACCTGTAACATTCATTCATAATCAGGCCAACTTAATTGGATCAACAATGGTTGTTTATCCAACTTAATTGTATCAATAATGGTTGTTGATCCAACTTATTTGGATCAACAATAGTTGTTGACACACAAAAAAAAACAGAAAATTTGCATGGTCCTATCTGTATTTTCTAGTAAACTCCTCAAGCTATACATACCTGTAACATTCATTCACAATCAGACCATAAATGCATACATAATAATTCATTCATAATGGTTCATAATAATTCATTCATAATCAGACCTACAATAAGATTTACTTACTAAGATAGTTATTTTTAAAACTACAGTTAGAATTTCTTTACAGACCATGAACAGACTATGACATCAAGTTCACTATAATGGTTCAGCTAATGGTTCAACTATTGGTTCAACTGAGTCTTGCAATTGCATTTTTTTCTTCAATAGAGTCAGTAGCTGAATCAGGAAGTTGTTCCGGTTTCTTCCATGAACCCAATTCTGCCAAGATTCTTGCTGCAATCTTCATTCTCTTCTTGTTCAACTTCTCATCTAAGTTAGTGATTTCAGATACGTTTTCACAGTTTCCACGCTTTACCAAATTATTCATGTACATGCAAGTGTGCAATGCACAATCGCATACGTCTTGTGCTGGTACAGTGTAATGTGAAAAGATTGTCTTCATATCACCACCTGTCTCTGGATCTCTGTGGCCCATTTCATTCAACCATTTAGTCAGTGGTACTATCATCACAAGATATTGCTAATTGTAAGCCGGATTGCGCCTTGCAGAGTTGTACACTATACATTTTCTTTTTACCAACGCCAGCACCACCCAATGGTATCCAACACCGTCCTTATCAGTCAAGCACATTGGTATAATGAGGTATGTGTCTTCAACATTCCCTGTGTAACTGTTCCTCAGCTTTTCCGGAATCCCACATCTCTCTACCTTTGCCATATTTTTCGAGGCTATTGCGAACCCCAATAACGGCTGTATCAATATTTTTTCAAATATATTAGTTTGCCATATTATGGATCATCTACATTATAAACAAAAGCTATATTATCAACAAAAAAAAGGAAAATGCAACTGTGATATTGTAACCAGAGAACAACATAAAATGAATAAGATTATTTCATGTGCCTATCATTCTCTAGACCTACATAAATTTCAACTACCATTGTACACAGATAAAATCACCAAGATTATTATGACAATTCAATAGATAATCAATTGGATGATGCATTTGAACAAACCAAGATTTTTCTGTTACTTACATAATCATTTGTTGAGAGAATAATGTGGTTCTTGTATTCTGGTTTATCCGGCGATTCCATCTTTGATTTCATCATGTTGATGTAGTAATCAACAATCTCACCGTGAATGTTTTGATTATTCAGTAGACACTGTATCTGCTTCCCATTGATGATTACTTACAAATCATGATTGCAGAAATAAAAACTATAAGTTTTGTCGTTGTATTTTCAACAACAACAAAAAAAAATGAATATTTTATTAAAAAGAACTAGCATAAACCAAAAAAAAAAACTATGTGATCTGAGGTGAATTACATACCATTCAGTTGCATTCTCAAAGAACGGATGGATGAGATTTTTTTCGCTCTCATTGCATGACTTCCACAAAATTTAGTTTTTTTGGCTTTATCAGTTTTTTGGGTTCAGCTGGTGTGATGTCAATTTGACTGTCGACGTCAATTATTTCGATTTTCTCCTCCTCCTGCTTCTTCTTTTTTCCTTTTCTACCTTTCCTTTGTCCCCTTTTACGCATAGCAGGAGGTGTTCGACTTTGAAGTTTATACGACTTTTGCTTCGGCCTTTCTCCCTTCTTCACCCGCCTAACAAGAGAACTGACCTGCTTTTGTTGTGTTTCTGATGCTTTTGTATCATCGGATTGTTCCTATGATTCGGTTTCCTCTTCAGTTTGCTCTTCAACTGCATCCAAATTAAACAATTGCTTCAACCCTTCACGTATTGCAGCTCCTGATGTATTGTCAACCTCTTCAGTTTGCTCGTCAACCTCTTCTGTTTCTTGTGTTGCCTTATGCATTACCTCATCCATTATTGCACCGAAAATCGGTGTGGTACCTGTATGCACATACCCGGAAATTTCATCTGGTTTTATTGTTGTAATTGGAGGAATGTCAAACACAACCACTTCCATTTTTATGTCATCATTATTCTTTTCAACAGATGGACTCTTCTCTTCCATTTGTATGTCATCTTTCTCTTCTACTATTCCAGCAGATATTGCAATGTTTTCAACCACCGAATCGAGCTATGCATTGTTCTCGACCACAGTTTTGAGATCTAAGTCATCAGCTTGCCTTAGTTTTCTTCCTGCATGAAAGTCTTCCCTCCAATTCTCCAAAGATTTGCCACTTTTTGGTTCTTCCTCCGGAAACTTCATTCCAGTTTCAAAACCCTTCCGCCAACTCTTTTCTTGAGTTCCCAAAGTATCTTGAGTTCCCAAAGTACTCGGAGTTCCATCTTGAGTTCCCAATGACTCGTTCATTTCTTGAGTGTCTTCATTGTTCATATCCATCGAATCTTCGACTTCCATGTTTACTCTTGTTTCACTCCCATATGTTGGTTGATTATTCGCTGCAGATTTCATTTCATATCGATTTCCTTTTCCAGATGATTCTCCTTGTGTCTGTCTGAACACATTGTCCAAATCTTCAAATTCCTTCCATGTATACTTTGGTTTATTTCTCTTTATTGATTCCTGAAAAATCCTTTCCTCTTCCTGCCATTCCGTTATGTTCTTGTCAATCTCAGCAAGTCGCTCCGGTTCTCCAGCTTGCAACTCTAGTTTGTCTTTGTTCCTCTCATACAACTCTCTCAAGAATATCGTGTTGTGGACAAACAATTTAATTTAAGCCTTCCCCATGTAATGAATTTCATGCTTGTCACATTCAAGAAGTATGTTTTCTTCCTCTAGTTCCTTTATCTTATGCCCGTCTTCTTCCAGTTCTCTTGCAGGTGTCGATAGGTCAATTAAATAGTTCTCCTCGGCACACACTGGATCAACAAAATCTTGATGAAACTGCGAATCATGATCAACACAAATCAAA
The DNA here is from genome assembly GCF_003573695.1 of Papaver somniferum. Lineage (NCBI taxonomy): Eukaryota > Viridiplantae > Streptophyta > Magnoliopsida > Ranunculales > Papaveraceae > Papaver > Papaver somniferum. The sequence goes on along the minus strand of NW_020624598.1, from coordinate 403,831 downwards.
ATAGTGTAGACACTAAAACTGGATCAACATTGGTTGTTGATCCCATTCACATGGATCAACTTCCATTGTTGATCCACAAAAAACTGACAGTAAAAATGGATCAACACTGTTTGTTGATCCCATTCACATGGATCAACTTCCATTGTTGATCCACAAAAAACTGGTAATTGGAGGAAATCAAAATAGTGTAGACACTAAAAATGGATCAACTTCCATTGTTGATCCACAAAAAACTGATAATTGGAGGAAGTCAAAATAGTGTAGACACTAAAATTGGATCAACATTGGTTGTTGATACCATTCACATGGATCAACTTCCATTGTTGATCCACAAAAAACTGATACTAAAATTGGATCAACATTGGTTGTTGACCCCATTCACTTGGATCAACTTCCATTGTTGATCCACAAGAAAATGGTACATTTGTAATAGTAAAGATAAATATAGTAAAAAAAATACTTGATGGTCGAACCAACTCATATCGATTTGCTTCTTTTTGATTTTGTTGCCAAAATCAGTTACAAACTTCTTGCACAATGCGTGCTGGTTCCATCGTAGGAATCTCGGAGTTGCATTTTCAAAATTCTCCCTTTTGTCGATGTACTTATTTGTATGTTCGCAGAACCAACACTTTATAATATAAACAACAAGGTTAGTTTTATCCAATAGTATGCATTTCACTCTCTACAACAATACACATTTTACTTTCACAAAATTAACGTTTTTCTTACCACTAGGAGAGTTGTGCAGCCATCGATAGTTAATTGTTCCTCCTTCTTTTTTCCCAAGTTCGAAATCAAATATTCCACAACGTGATCCGGCCATGAAACTTTGTCCATCAGTAAGGTATGAGGCAAAAATTTCTTTGGGAAGCTTGTCATTCCAGCATTTGGGAATAAGAAAACCGTACATAACCACATAGCGAAAAGTCTCACAAAATGCACCGGATCAGACTCATCTTCTGCTGCCCTTTTCAGTTTGCTTACAACCTCATTCTTCAATATTGCATCTGGACAATCTACTGGTCTTTCTGGTCTGAACTTTTTATTTGAAAATTCGATGTAGTCAAGTCCTTTCTTCGGTTGCAGTTGCTTCTTCAAATCTTCACTCTCTATCAGTATTCTCATCTTGATTATCAAAGCGAAATCTCTTGCTTCTAGAGAGCACTATTCGGATTCTCCAAATTTGAACTTTTTGGTTTCTTTTTTAAATGCACTCATCAGCAGCTGCATTGCAAGATTAATCTTCTTCGACCATTTACCACTCATAACACTTATGTTTGTTACATAAAATGGGCTGATTATGTCCCAGAATGGAGATTCCTTTAGTGCTTGTGCAAGTTTCAGTTTCTTTTTGTTATTTTCATCTTCTACTTCAAACAGTTTGCACTGAAAATTCCCCATTTCAACCAATGGTTGGAGACCTCCTTTGAATTTCTTTTCTTTTGCTCTTGACTTGCCTGCATACATGAAAGTCAAATCATTCTCATTTTCATTTTCGATTTTTAAACAACATATTTCATATAACAACACAAGTATTCAAGTCAATGTTTTTACCTTTGAGCTCTACTTCCTGTTCTTCTGATCCTTGATTCTCTTCATCTGATTGTTCTTTCTCTTCTTCATCGGACTCTGATTCCGATTCTTCTGATTCTTCCTCAACTACCTTCTTCTTTTTCACCTTTTGTTGTGGTTTCTCTTTCGCCCTTGACCCGCCTGCATACATGAAACTCAATCATTTTCATTTTGTATTCAATATTTTAAACAACATAGTTAGATATACCAGCACAAATATTACAATCTATGTTTTTACCTTTGACGACTTTCTTCGGTTTGCCCTTTTCTGCTTCTTTTTCAGATTTATCTTCCTCTTCTTTCGACTCTTGATCATCTGATTCTTCTTGCCCTTCTTCTTCTTCGGATTCTGATTCTGATTGTTCTGGTTCTTCCTCAGCTTTTTTCTTTTGTTTCACCTTTCGTTGTTGTTCTTCATTTGTATTCTTGTTCTTCCTCTTTCTTATTGCCTCTTCTTCAATTTTCTTCTTGTTCTTCACATTTCGTTTTGGTTCTTTAGCTTGTTAATATCTTTCGTGACCTTTTCATCTTGATTCTGCTTTTTTATCCTTTGTGATCTCCTATGCATTATGTTTTCTCAACCTGAGTTCAACAATTATTATAGTTATTCATATTTTCATAGTAGAAAACTACATAACTAGCAACCATTTCAGTTTTATGGATCGACTGATGTTGTTTATCCCCTAAATTGGATCAACTTCTACTGCTGATCCCTATTTTATTTGGATCAACTACTGCTATTGATACAAAAATATCTAAAAATCATTCAAAAACAATTTAATAGTAGAATAATTTGCATACAATGGATCAACTTCTATTGTTTATCCTATTTTTATTTGGATCAACTGCAGTTGTTTATCCCCTAAATTGGATCAACTTCTACTGTTGATCCCTTTCATTTGGATCAACTACTGGTGTTGATACAAAAATATCTAAAAAAAAAATTTAGAAACACATTAACAGTAGAACAAATTTGCATACAATGGATCAACTTCTATTGTTTATCCTAATTTTATTCGGATCAACTGCTGTTGTTTGTCCCCTAAATTGGATCAACTTCTACTGTCGATCCAATTTTTATTTGGATCAACTACTGTTGTTGATCCCCTAAATTGAACAAAAATATCTAAACCAACCAAATATCTAGAATCACATTTTTCAGTTGAACAAATTTACCAGTTGAACAAATTTGCATACAAGATCACTAGCATATTCAACCTAGAAAAATACCATTTTTCAACTTCTCACATTTTTCAGCATCTGAGCAAAACATTCAAAATCAACATAACTGGCATATTCAACCTAACAACAATTTGAAGCAAAGATTAGAAGCAAAACATTCAAAATCACCAAATCATGCTTGTTTTAGTCACACACAGAATATCAGATCTGACTAAATCTAACAAAAATCTCAAGAACTCTAACTAAAAATCAAAACTAACAAAATAAGACCAAAATCAAAAGCGTTTTTACCTGTTCAAACTGAAATCTTCAATGAAACGAAATGAAACTTGATTAGCTTTCTGTTCGCCGCTTTCTGTTGTTGATGAAAGGTATACGATTATGTTCCTTTTTCAGTTTCTTCTCCCATTTTTCAGTTTCTGTTCTTTATCAGAGAGAGTAGAAATAATTTATTCGTAACGGCTACTGTATTAATGGTCGATTATGAGCAACGATTAGTGGATTTATTTCATGAATTTCAGTTATCTTTCAGTTTTCATTTTTCAGATCTTCAATGTGTGAACGGTGGAAACGAGGGAGAGAGAAGACTGAGTAGGTGAGAGAACCGAGTAACTGAAATGAAAAGTTAATGTCTCTGTTTCTTGTATAGAGTGAAATATAGATGGAGCGTATTTTAGTAATCTAATAATTCCGTATTTTAATTCCTAAAATTAGTAGGGATATATTTATTTTGGGAAATGATATATTTATTGGGTTATAAAAATAGGGACATATAAATAATGTACTCAAAAATCAAAACCAAAATCATAAAATTCCAAAAAAAACTAAACATGATTTCATGGTATCACCTAAAAAAATAGAAACTACAAACAACATATCTTCATAACGAATCCCCAAAAAAATTTGCTAACCCTAACTTCCAAATTGCAAACCCTAATTTTTCCCTCACCCAAATTTTGTTCATGTTTTTCAAAATTTTAAGACCAGGCCCCACCTTTGTTGACACAACATGTTTTTCAAAAATTTATTTAAGACCAAGCCCCACCTTTGTTGACACAACTTTTATCATTGTTTCGCTGCCTGTAATAGATATGCATTCCGTGATCAATTTCAGAAAACTCATTGGAAATCTTACACTGGCTGACAGAGTTTTAAAAGTAAGCAGCAGGGGCAGATTTTTGGGTCCCTGGGCATATGTGATACTACTATGCATCACCACATCGAGCGCCGGGCCAGGCCAGTGGAGTGTTGAACATTACTAGTAGTAGTTGGACATGGTCAAAGTCTTTGTATTTATTTGTTGGTACTTACATCCCCATCTACATTTGACTATTTTGTATTCACTTCACCTATACGTATAGATTACGGGCTCCTGTTGGAGACGAAGAATCCTATTAACGTTGAATTCTTAGCATATAATACAGTAAAGACTGAGCGGCCTATGTCGGTAGTGTCGTCATGTCCGCTCACTTTCCTGACTCAACCAAGTTGCGATTAATCAAATCCTTGAAGTGATTAGTTGGAATCTAAATTAATAATATAAAAGGTGAGGTCGACAATTAAGACTAAACAGGAGAGTAAAACAAAATAAAACAGAGCATTAAACATTATTAATTATCCGCTGGCTCGGCCACTTAAATACTAGCATTCTTTGGATATTTCCTTCTTTCTATAGTTTGTTCTCTATTACTTCTATTCTCAGATATCATGCATAATAATGATCCCAACTATGGTCGAGAGTTCCTTGGCGGACATGAGTTGGCTAGTTACGATCGTATCAAAGATTTGAAGGTATTTGATGACACAAAAGCTGGTGTTAAAGGAGTTGTCGATGCTGGAGCACTGTCGAAAATCCCTAGGATCTTTGTTCGACCAGATGATGAGCTCGCTGAGGAGGAGGAGGAGTTTCGTGTGCTTAAAAATTGTGTTAACGATGAGAATGGTAGTAAGTTTGAGATTCCGGTGATTGACCTTAAAGGGGTTGCATGGACGAAGAAAAATGATGTTGGATATTCACAACGACGTGAGGAGATTGTCAACCAAATTCGACATGCGTCAGAGACATCCGGATTCTTTCAGTTGATTAACCATGGGATTCCAAAAAATGTGATGGATGAAATGGTGAAAGGTGTGAGAAGATTTCATGAGCAAGACGACGAGGCGAAGAAGCCCATGTACTCAAGAGATCCCAACAAAAGCATGGTGTATTTTGATAATCATTTTCATTATCATAAAGCAAGATTTGCTGAATGGAAGGACAGCTTAGTCTGTCGAATGTTATCTCCTGATATTATCAACCCACAAGATTTACCGGTGACATTCAGGTACTCTTTTCATATCTTCCTGCACACTTACTTTGTGCACAAAAACAGTCCTTTTGATCGGGACTATTGCGTCTAGTACTATCTTGTTGTAGAAAATCTATGTTATGCTGATCTATTTTTGGCTTATGTACAATTTTGTTGTCAATCAGAGATATTATGCTGGAGTACACAAAGCATGTTATTAATCTGGGAGATACTCTCGTCGAGTTACTATCTGAAGGTTTGGGGCTCGCACTGGAATGTACCAAGAACTTGGATCATATTTGTGATTACTACCCAGCATGCCCAGAGCCACAGCTAACTCTGGGTAGTGGTAAGCACTCCGACTCGACGTTTTTCACTGTGCTACTCCAAGACGACATCGGTGGCCTTCAGTTCCTACATCAGAAATTCTGGGTTGATGTTAAGCCAGTCCATGGATCTTTATTGGTGAATATCGGGGACTTACTCCAGGTATATTATGGATGCATGAGTTGTTACATCTTAGCTAGAGTGAGACCATTATGAGTCTATGACTACTGAATGCTTTGTCCATGTATATGTATTATGTGTGTGCAGGTGATAAGCAATGGAAGGTTCAAAAGCGCAGAACACAGGGTGGTGGCGAATTTCGTTGGACCAAGAATTTCAGTGGCATCATTTTTCAGCGGTTCTAAGGCATACCGAAAGCTTTGTGGTCCAATTAAGGAGGTGGTTCAATAATCATCTTAGGCACTTTTAAGAATATCGCGATTAAAGAATATTTAGAGCTTTATTGGCGGCTAAACGTGTGAGCCACTTTAAGTTGTGAATTATTATAGTGGAGGCGCTTTGTTGGTTTTCATTTGTGCACAGTAAGAGGCCACTTTAAATTGTGACCATACCTCCGATAAATTTTTAATTGTTGTGGAGGTCTTGAAATCAGAGTTTCAGTTGTCCCATAAATAATTTGTTAGTTCTTATTTGCCAACAATATTGTGATCATTTCCACCATTGCCACATCCTCTCGAGTACTCACCTCCAGTTTCGGTTCATGATTTCCACACTATATTTTAGAACTAGCTTAAAGATATGTTCTAAATTGTAGGAATTACCAATTGGTATTATTCTTATGGGCCTGATTAGTGGCAGGTCCACCCATTAAGAGTTCAATAATAACCGGAGATCCATAATTAAAAGAAAAAAAAATGGACCAAAAATTTTATTCCCAGGTCCTATACACGTGCGGAACCAATACGATGTATTTTAAAAATTCTCAAAACACCCTCCAGTATATAAAAGCACAGGAACCTATCTCTATCATTTCAATTTATTTTCTCAATTTGTGTTTCAGAGAAGAGCTCCGAAGATGAAATCTTTTGAGATTCTCGCTCGATTCGTGAATTCAAACTCATATCTTGTAATTGGTAGGTCGATTTTCTTATTGCTACTCCTCAAGTTAGTGAATTTCATATTTGATTGTGTTTTTAAATCTAAATCATCTTGCTCTTTCTGCTACTCATTAATCACTTATATCATCTTGATCTTCCATAGTTGGTGATCTTTTCGATCTTCACATATATATGGTCATATTTGATGTTTGATTAAATTTTCAATCTCCATACTTAATTAGTTCATTTTTGCGAAAATAGTTCAGATCTAGATGGAGAATCACGTTTTTTGTTTATTTTGTTACGAGATTTGACTATACTAGTTTCTTTTTGTTAGTTTTAGATTATTTTTTTCCAGTTTTTTATGTATGAACCATCGGTATGTATATGTCGTACTGACAAAATACCTAATTTTTTTCTTAATATCATGTAAAATTCTTTTGATTATGTTATATGCGTAGATTCATTACTAGGTTTTTGAACTCAATATTAAGATGAGATCGAGATTTAGTTATTGAGTTCGGTGATTTAATTATTGATTTGTATTTCAAGAATTAGGTTTTTAATTAGAAGAAGGAAAGATGGTGGAAAGGGGGGAAGAAGAACAAGAGTATAATAAGAAGATTCAAAGAATTGACGGTTTGTATTTTGTGTTTTTCTTTTATGTTTTTGATCCACTTCCTTATAAACTCACTCATGGTTACTTAGTTTTTTGTGTTTTTTTGTTGTTTGAGATTGTTTGATCCGCCAGTACATATATGGTATACTGAAAAGAACTGCTTTGATTTTGTTTTGCATAGATTCATCACTTATTTATATGATCCAGCAGTACATATATGGCGTACTGGGAAAAAAAGTGTTTTGATTTAGTTATATAGATTCATCATTTGTTTTGACATGCAGTTGAATTTTAGGTTGTGAATCAGCACTACATATGTGGAGTACCGAAATAACATGATTTTTTTTGTATTTATGCAATTTTCATGCTTGATTAGATGTATTATGTTGAAATTTTTACTAGATCTGATTATTTTAGCTTCATTTTGTTGGTTTGTGTTTGTTTTCAGTTTATTACACTACATTAGTTATCAGTATATATATGATGTATTGCTTTAATTAAGGGTATGTATCTTTAAGATATAGACAGGTATCTCTTTTGTGTATATATGTTTGTCATTTGTCCTGAAACCCTATTAATTTGTTTATTTTCTGGTATCTTTAAGATATAGACCCATATTATGTCTGTTTACAAATTTGTATTTCTTCTAAACTGCATAATATTTTTTGACTGCGGTTTAGGTCATAAATATATGAATTTACTTTGTAGATTACTAAACCTAGTTTTAGCTATCATGCTTTCATAATGATTGTGATCCGGTAAGGAACATGTTGCTAATTATATTCCAATAGGTTGTATCTATGAGTAGTTGTCTATTCATTTGATGGTATGCTGTCATTTTCGTGTCTGGGTATTACCATTTTTATAGAGGAGTCCTCTTGAACAAGCAAAATTGGCAGAGAGAATTGGTAATGCTATTCTCTCTTATTAATTACAGTACACCATGGTTATAGGATGGTGGTGTGAAAAATGTTTTACGGACTGAGTTGAGTGCATATTCGATGTACTGAGAATATATTGAGTACATATTCGTTATACTGAAAAATCAGATGTTAGTAATCCCCACACTACCACCCAACGCAGTATGTTCGAACTAGAATAAAACATACAGTACATAGCAGATGTACTGGATTTTCTGAGTAGTGCATAACAACTATATTGGATTTTCGTATTCAAGTACAAAAAAATTACTGCATACCCGTCTTCACACTACTACCAATGCAGTATGTTCGAGACTAGAATAGAACACACAGTACATAGCAGTTGTATTGGATTTTTTGAGAAGTGCATAACAATTGTACTTCAGTTTTTGAGGTTGAAGATGTTTCTGATATTGCATTTGTTTCTTTCTTTACAGGCATGGAGAGATAGTCCTTGTAGTTCCTGCCTAGATGCTTTCTACATGGATCCGAAAGTGCAGCAACAACATCTCAATGTGTACTAAAGTTGTATTCGGCAAGCCTCCATACACAGGTTCGCCTAGAATTACAATATTTTAGAAATTTGATTAGCAAGGGTAGTAATTTTGTGAAAGAGTAATGTTATGGAGTACTATCTAGGTTTAACCTTCCAATGTTGCCACATTCCTAAATCTCGTTTAGCTTACATTCGATGGTCACAGTGAATATATATGTGTGTGTGTGAGTGAAGCCAATATGTACTGAAGATTGTGGAAGGAAGAATAACCATCTTAGCATTACGCATAAATTTTGGATGGAATTAGTTGTGTTTTTGAATGCAATATATGTTAGGATGCTTAAAATCCACTGAAAATATGAGCGTAGTCAATATGTACTGAAAGTGGAGAACATCCCTCTTAATATTATGAATAGGTTTTGTTTTCATTTCTTTCAATAGCTGAAATATTTTGTTTTCTCTTTAATAATGTCCAGGGAACATCAACAATGATGCTAAACAAGTTAAGGTGGGGTTTGGGAAGAGCACTGGGTATTACTACAGGTTCACTTGTAAAATTATGAAGAACGATTTTAAATACGTGGAGTTAAAAGTGAATGCAAATATTTTATGTTCGTTTTTTTTCTTCATATGTACTCATTTTTTATATACTTTTCTCAGTATATATTAGATGTACTCATTTTTTGTATTTGAAGTTTTTCTCATCGTATATCAGATGTACCCATTTCTTGAATGTGAATTTAATCTGTATTTAGGCAAAAACACTTGATAGCTTTTGCTCAAGTATATAAATTGTTAGTTGATATCGATATATTTTAGTTTTTAGTACAACCAATATATGACATTTCTTAATGTAAAATTTGTATTTTTAAGCACAATTAATATGCACTTTCAGTACAACACATACATACTGTAGGATTATACTGTAAAAATCGACATAATTTTTGTTTTTGTTAGCCATAACATACTAATGGAATCGAAATCTATAAAAACGTCGAATAAAATTAGTATTATTCATTGTATTACTTATGTTCTTCTTCTACACAGTTAAACATAAGAGTAAATAAAATTAGCTTACTCCAACATTGCAGCTACATTAGCAACCAATATATACATCAAGGGTCCAAGATTATAACAAAAAAGAAGAATAGAAGATAAACAAAGAGGAAAAAAAAATTAAACATAAAACTAGATCTTCCACTCCAGTGCTACCAATACCAAGACCACCACCAACACTGCCACTACTAAACTATGTCTCCCGGCACCAATACCCGTCACATTATAAAAGTTAGTTTCATGTCAAAATGAGTATGTAATGCAGTTGGACAAGATCTAAATAACTTCCTACTGGATTTCGTGACAACCTTACATGCAAAATTAATTAGTTTTGTTTCAGTATAGCATTTATGTATTGCACATTCATAGTTTAAGCATAAACATATAGTTCTTTTTATAAGTATGGGCGTTATGTACTGGAAATTTATAGTGCTTCACACATCTACAATTATATAAAAAAGCATACTGTGATGTTCAAACATTGTTTTTTATCAGTACGAGAGATATGTACTTACTCATACTATCTAACAGGTGTATATACAATCATAAACGAAAGCATAAATAAAGTTATTCAATGAGTAAGGGTTATGTACTACAAATTTATAATGCATGACACACTTACGAATCATAATGTCTAAAACATACACAATCACATAGGTAAGCATAAACATGGTGTGTTTTTTTATCAGTATGTGAGATATGTACTCAAATCCATATTGTCTAACAGATATACAATCATAAATGAAAGTATGTTAATGCCTATTTCATCAGTATGTGAGATATGTATTGATGGATCATTCTCTCATAAACCAAAAATATCAAGCGACAATGATTTTTTCCAACATAAATTTTTTTTCACCAGTATAGCATATATGTACTGGTAGATCATGGTCTTTGGAAGCAAAAATAACAAACTGCATGTTACTTTTTCATGATTGTTTCTAGCATAATATATTTTTTTCACCAGTATAAGAGTTATGTACTGGTGGATCATTGTCTTTGAAACCCAAAATAACAAGCTGCATGTAACTTTCATGATTTTTCACCAATATGTGAAATATGTATCGGTGGATCATTGTCTCTTAAACAAAAATTACAAACAAAACTGAAATAGAACATATCTAATACCTTTCTTCTGTGAAGCCGATACTCCTTTGTTGGTTTTTTTTTGTTCACGGATTTGGTTTTCCGTCTTGATGATTCTTCAAAATCACTTTCTTCTGATCTAAGAGCAGTAGTATCTTCCCGTATTTCTTCTTGTTCTCATTTTCTCTAATTTTTTTTGACCTAGATCGAATCTATGTATTTTTCTGAAAATTTTCTGACCTAGATATGAAATTAGGTATCGGAAATGATATACGAGTGATTATTGATGATTTTTTAGTTGTTTGCTTTCTATGATTCAATTAAAAACATTCAATTGAACGCTTCAATATGGATTTCATCAAATGATTTCCGGTTTTGATTTACGTTTTATGTTGTTTTTTTTTAATGGGTTTTGATTTTGCGATGTTGGTTCTGTGGAGAGGAGAAACAGGACATCGGGAGAAGGAGGCTGCTTCACGCGTTTTGTTAGAAGGGCAGGGGTGTCTTTTTCATGTTTCAAAGTAATTTGGACCTCCTAATAACAATAAAATCCGGTAGGACCCTATAATAAATAACTAGATGGGCTTTGGACCAAAGAAGAAATTTTCACATTAATCCAGGGAATGTATAATGTTTACGGCACTTACCAGTCATTAGACTCATTACTATCCCGAAGCACAGAACCATATTTAACTCTTGGTACAAGTACACATTCAAATCCATTATTTTTCACTATTCAATGTGCCAAATTGGTGTATCAACTAATTTTAGAAGAAGGCTATTATGGGGGCGTCACACTCCAACAGAGGGGCTTCACTTGGATTCTTAATGTCCAAAAAAGTGGTTATGGGATATCCTAACACAAATACAAAATGTCTAGATTACCCTTTAACTAGAAGTGATTTTACGTCCAGGTTTGGATTAATTCCAACTGTAGAGTTTTATTTGCATGTAATTTTACGTCCAGGTTTGGATTAGTTCCAACCGTAGAAGCTCATTCTACGTCCAGGTTTCTTTTAATTCCAATCATAGAATCCGATTTTACGTCCAGTTTTCTTTTAATTCCAACCGTAAAAGTGATTTTACGTCCAGGTTTGGATTATTTCCAACCGTAGAAGTGATTTTACGTCCAGGTTTGGATTGATTCCAACCGTAGAATTTTATATGCCCAGGTTTGAATTAGTTCCAACAGTAGAAGCTCATTTTACGTCCAGGTTCCCGTAAAAGTGATTTTACGTCCAGGTTTGAAATATTTCCAACCGTAGAAGTGATTTTACGTCCAAATTTGGATTATTTCCAACCGTAGAAGTTTATTTTACGGCCAGTTTTTCTTCCCACAAAAACTTTGTCCCAGAATTCACCAAGTATACAACAAAATTCATTAATTTAATTTTTATCTAATTAAATTAAATTAAAATCAACTAAAAAGGGTTGTTTAGTCATTACAAAATTATTTGAGATAAGGGGTTTTTGATATTACTTATGCATGACCCGTCTTTTCCTATTAGGTGACGCCCCTCTAATGGAATGTGATGCCCCAATAATAGCCTTCTTTTAGAAAGAGCTAACTAATTAACCGATAGAAATTGAGCTTCCCAGTTAATTAATAGAAATGAGAAATGTAGTACCCGGCTTATTAATTGGGTTGTTGTCGAGTTATTTCCTTTGCTTTAACCTAGGTTGTAAGTTTAAACTTGGAGCATCTCAACAGTGGGTGTTAAAAATATTATGTGGAGCCCTTATTTAGATCCTTATTTATTAGGTTTTATATACGTGGTAAAAAGAAGGTTTTACTCATGAACCATCTCCTATGGTGTAGGGTCTAAGGTTATCCCGTTATACATTGAAGCAGTGAACCCTAAGCCAGTCTGAATTAGTAGAGCTCAGCTAGGCCTAGGCAAACCTTGTCAAACTTATTAAACCCCATAATGCAATGCGCAAGAAATTATGGGGTTTGCTGCCATTTGCAATTTGGTGGAACATTTGGACAGAGCGCAATAGCAGGCTTTATGGGAACAGAAGAAGGAATGTCAATCAGTTAATCATCGCAGTAAAATGCACAATCTATAACTGGTGCAGATGTACTAAGTTTTTGAGAATTTTACTTTAAGTACAATCATCTGTAATTGGGATGCAGTGTTAGCTTAAGCTTTCTGCAGTTTTTTCTCTTGTAATTTTGTCATGCCTCTATGACTGATTACTCTTTTTAATGAAATTTTCCTTTTTCAAAAAAAAGGTTCTAATTTAACCCTCTATATATTTTGTTATTCCCATTTCACCCTTTACAAACAACTCTCTTATGATTATTTTTTTGATCGATCCATGACATAATTATCATGTCAAGTTTTCTTCTTTGTTTTCTTTTTTCTCCGAAAATTATCCAAAATTGAATATTCTAAGATGCATGAGTATGAGACAGTGGTGAAATTACTTCTCAATAAACGATAACGAAAGATATTTTGAAAGTCTTATTTTGCAGCAGCAGCAGCAAAAAAAAAAAAAAGAAGAAAGAAAGAAAGAAAAAAGAATTATGGATTTTTTCTTTTTCTGCGAAGAACAGGTCACCCTAAAAAGGAAAGTTTAACGTTTAATGCCAAGAACAAGTCTTTGATAGGTCGAGCTGGTATTCTTTAAACAAAATAACACGGCCTTAGAACAACACAATCCTCTGTCAGTTATAAATGTTCTTCATCGGTAATTAAGCGGTATCTGATTATACCCATAATACCCATCCATGAAATGTAATCAACCATTCCCTTAGATTGACTCCACCAATTTATCCATGATAGGAAGTAGGAAGCTATTTGTAAAGACCCTTAAGTTCGCCAACGTTATTATACCGGTCAAGAGATGTTTTATCCGTTAATGACCCGATTTATTAACATGAATAATAATTAATAAAAATTAATCCAACAATAATTTGTTATGAAACTAGTACCATTGGATAGATCTCGAAAATTTACGCGAAATGGACTACTTGAATGTGTTGTTCGATCTAATCACCTTGGTACTGACTTGTTATGCGTGACAACACAGGTACATGATGTGGGGTCAAAAGAAGCTATGCAAATGGATTTTTAAGTCCAGAAATCGGGAAATGTATGGCAGTACGTGAAGCATTATCGTGGGCAAAGAAGAAGAAGTTGTCAAAGATACACATTGAAGCTGATGCCAAGCTGGTCATATAATCTGTTACTGGAGATTCTTTAATTATTAAGTAGGAGAATAGGAATATAATAAAGGAGATAAAACACTTTATCTCTAGTTTTAATCTTTGTTTTTGTTATTTTGTTTGTATAAATGATAATCAAGTAGTTGATTAATAGCTAAGTCTGTTAGAGAGAAAGCTTCAAATGTTAAAGCATATGAGAACTACAATGCTGAGGTTTATAGATTTTTTAGCTAAACATCTTGTAAAAGTTTCTTGCTAGAAATCAATATCATTCTCTCTTTATCAAAAAAAAAGAATGTGTTGTTTGGATATCGGACGAAGAAGAAATTATCTAATTCGTATGAGGGGCAATATGGTCACTTTACTATGTAATTTTTTAAGGCAGCCAAAACTTCTTTTCAGGGCACCTCTGGATTGTTAGATAATAATTTTAATATCGTTTGGCTGCATGTATCCAGTCTTTTGGGGCTCTATTAATTTTGGTTGGTATTATCTCAAAGACATTCGAGGAGAAACTCATTTTCTTCTCTTCTTCTTTCTCCTTATCTTTTCTTTCCTTCTACTTCTTTCAGTTTTTGCGTCTATGAATGAATTGAGACAACTGGATAGTGGTTCTGAGAGTTAGAGATAAGCAGAAATTCCATGGAATGGTCGATGACGATGTTGTTTATTCAAGGGGTCGAATCAGATTCAGAAGAAAATGTTTTTAAGAGAAATTAGAATTAGAGTTTCTGGAGTTGGTTTTGAGTTTTTTGTGAAATTGAAGATGAGATCGAAACAAGAAAAAGAAGATCAAGGTTTGTCTACTGATAGTGATGATTTTTGTGTAGCTTATTTATATTGAAGTGTTTTCAGAAATTAGGGTTCTTAATTGTGATTGAAGTATTTTCAGAAATTAAAATGGGGGTTAAACGAATTAGGTTGAGTTTACATGTGAAATCATCTCTCAGACAGTGGATTGATATCTCAGGAGTATTATGGTTTTTTCTTGAGGATTTTCGATGAGTAGAAACAGGGGAGATGATTCTGGTGGTTGAGTTGATTAATACAGAGTAGATGTTATTGGTTAGGATTGATCTTGAAGTGGATTACTTTGAGTTGGATTGTTTTGAATTACAGACGAAGGATATGAAATTGAGGGTATAGAAGATTGATTAGAGATGGGTTTGATACGAATTAGGATGTAAGGTAAAAGACTAGCTTAGAATCGATGATTGAAGTTGTTATTAAAAACAAGGGTTTAGTTCTTCTGTTAATTAAGAAGATGATGGTGGTTGTTTCATTGAATCGAGGATGATAATGAAGGTTGTTGTTATTAGAGCATTGCTCGGTTGAACCCATCAAGCGTTGGTATGTCAAGTTTGGTTGTCATATTTTAGTGAATCAAAACTCATGTTAAGAGTCGCTTGATTATGTACTAGAGTCAACTTCGTATAGGTTAGCTTGAAAGTATTAGGATATGAGACATTACAAGTATTGCGAAGTCTTGAAGATGTGAAGAAGCAAGGAGGTACAACGACAACAATCATCCTTCCACTTGAGGTTAGTGATATTTGACTTGAACCGTTTCATTCCCTAACGTATCTTTCAAGTCGTGCATATTGAAAACAAAACTGCGAAGCATATTTTAACTCTAGATAGACATAGTATTAAGGAATACAATACGAGGTTTATTGCTTAACCATTAAACTTTGTAGATAAAACATTTCCATAATCATTTGAATGCTATTGTGATTATGTATGGGTATGAGGTGAGGATTTCATCCCAGGGAACAATGTTTTACACGTGTTCTAAGGAAGTAAGTTCATAACTTGTTTGTGAACCGAAAAGGAAATTGTCAGGCGTTATTGGTTTTGTTATTCATTGCATATCTTAGGAACAACCAATATGTGTGATTGAGTATAACCGTTCACGACTTGTTTGTGTTCTTGGTTGAACTATTCACAAAGGCCTGACTTATGTATTGGTATGACTTTTATTAGTGAAACCGATCTTAAGTAATCACCTGAGATGATATGATCGGGTTTGTAATTTTATGTCTGACCAAATATAGGAAAAGGGAACCGATCCTAGTAAGAGGTGCAGTACATCACAAAGGGGAACCGATCCTTGTATGAGGTGCAACAAGGTTTATAGCAGAAAGGGGAACCGATCCTATGAACATGTGCAACACGTTTTTAGGCAAAGGGGAACCGATCCTATGGACATGTGCAACACATATAAGTTAGATACCATATATATGTGGGGAACCGATCCTAGTACCCAGTCAACCGAATTTTGGAAAGATAGTGTGACTATGCACAATACTCACATGGAAGGTAGAACCGAAACTTGTTTTGGTAGAACCGATAAACCCATGATTGTGATTGAATGTTATTTGATCAATCGCATAGTTCTTGAAAGTCAGATGAACCAATTCTAAACTTGTTTGGAAGTGTGGCAAATCGGTTTCAAGGTTGTAAGTGTGAAACAGAACTTACAAAGTAAAGATGTCGACATACTTTGAACACGTGCTATGAATGTTTATTTCTTTAATTGTTCAAAGTTATTCCTTAATAGCTAAGGGAATAGAATCCCAGGATCGAAACATAAATAAGTTAAGAATCTTTTAATTAAGGTATTTAACTTCATTTTGTAGGAAAATAAGAATTAGTAATGTGCATTTACTAATTAGAGATTTTCCGAGAGATTTCAATCATTATTTTTGGACAGAGCATTTCCGATAATTATGAAAACCGAATTTGTGCTTTAATGAATATCTTGAGAATATTTTCGGTTTTGGAAATTACTTGGTGTCCAAACTTCCTCGTCTATAAATACTTGAAGTTTGCCTTTCTAGCAAACTAATCCTTCATAACAACAAGCTTCCTCTTTGTTGTATTGTTACTGGTGTAGCCGCCTATTCAGAGAGGAGAGTAACCTAATTAGGAGAAATCTCTTACGACCGCTCGATTTAAGGTCTTCTTTGGGATTGAGAATCTCTAGCGTGTACCGTTGGTGGGAAACTAGATAATTGTGGTTTATCTTTTGTTTTCATTGATTTGATTGACTAATGTTGGTTGAACTTTTATTTCACCTAGTTTGTTTATGCTTGAGAATCTTCTCTTCTGATATAAGATTCACTCAAACTAGTTCAGAGTTTCGACAGGGATCTTTAAACTGTTGTTAGTTCTAAAGACGATATTGTGATAATCCATTGTTAACAGACTCCGTTCTGTGCGTGATTGATCACAAGAGATTCAAGTGATTGTGTGCAGGTTATTATTGAAGATCTAAGAAGATTTGAAGACGAAGAAGATATTGAAGATTTCTGATTTGTGGGTTCATAATCTTTGGTGTGCAAAATACTTGTTTCGGTAAAAGAGGATCCAATTAATAATCGGTTTATCCTTGTGATAGATTGGATTGATTAATTGAATAGATCGGCATCAACACAATTCTTTGGATTAATAGTGTTGTTGGCTTAATCTTAAACGATTACTTAGGTAATTGAATATAAGATAGATCTAATAACCTGACGAAGGAGTTTATGTTAAGATAAACAGAAGAGCCTTTGTCCGATTCATATCACTTGGTTGAATAGAGTTGATACCAAACAGATTTGTTGTTCCTTTATTGTTTGGAATACGAACCAAAGGAATTGTTCCAAGTACGTGACTAAGGTCGGAGGCGTGGGAATACAGACAGAACTAGGTGAACTATAGGTTTAGTTGCTTGGTCTCAATTATACGAAGTTAGATTTAATTTTGTGTAGCGGCTTAATCCTGAGAGTATTCAATTCTGGACAAGGTCCCGGGGTTTTTCTGCATTTGCGGTTTCCTCGTTAACAAAATATTATTGTGTCATTTACTTTATATTTCCGCATTATAATTTTTTTATTATAACTAAAGTAAATTACACAAAAGTTGATTCCTATTTACTTGATAAGTGAATCCTATTGTGTTTGGTTAAGTCTGAACCTTTTTATCAAGTAACATACTTCGTTGTTGTATTGTCTCGATCTCGTATCCATAGACGATCATACGAAGTGTGAACCGATTAGTTTTATTGTCTCGACTCAGTGCATAGATAATCACTTTCGGTGAAAGGACTTATAGGTAGGAAAAGTTTTAGCTTGAGGTATATTTGGGTACCCTCGCCTTTTCATTTGTGTATTGATTGAGATGAACTGGTGCAGGTATGGAGATTTGGTCCTGATGTTATTGTGGATGAGAGTATCTCAAGAACTTGATTGAATGGGTGGAGAGGTTTATGCCATTACTGTGTGTATTGGGGAAGGTGTTGTAATGGTAGTTATAGATGAATGTTTAGGATCTTGCAGAGAGAATGAATATCTCATGGTTGTTTTTTTACTAGCTCAAATGGTTGCAATAAATGGGATTGGCGGTTATGCAGTTGAGCTGATTGGAGCGGATTGCTAGGTGACGGTGTTTTGATGTAAAGATACTGGTTTTTTAGTTGGTGTTAATCCTGTTAAGAAGTAGTCATAAAAATGTTGAATGAAAGAACTGAAAGTGTTGGTTGTTATTGTGGGAACTTTGTAGTGATGTGGCTGTAATGAATATTGGAAATGGTATATATAGATTATATCCACTCCTTTAAAATGCTAAGTCATATGACCTCCCACGTCGCACGGTGAGTGTGACACCCCTCAAATTAAATTAGATAAAAATTTTGGGCATTAGTGAATCTGGAGGGACACTTGACGAGACTCTATTGGTTGGGACATTAAATTTTGGATTACACTTCATTTACACCCGATATTTAACTGTCCGTTTGTAACACCGTTAGCAATAACGTGGGTAGACAAGACTAATATAAGAGTTTGCGCCTAAATAATTCCTTAAACTTTGTTTACACCGGATACTTAATTGGACGTTAAGTTACGTCATTGGCGTGGAAAATACTTCTATCAAACTTTATACCTGACTAATAAAACCTAAACCTAAAAAGAACCATGCCTACGAATTTCGTCCAATTTACATCTTCTGTTGCTTGCTTCTCTGCCATTTTTGTGCCTTCAAACCGAGCATGTTTTGGACTCAACGATCAATCTTAAATTCTTGAATCAAATCTTGAATTCTTCTTGACGTAATATTAAATCCATCACAATCCCTATAATTGGCCATCGATTCTAATCACTAGAACCTATTGTTCATCACCAGACTTCCATTTTATCAATAACAATAGCGAACCCTAGAAATTTCGTCTTCCATGTTTATCAATTACATCTCCAATTACTTCTCAAACCCTATTTTTATTGTTGGTTTTGTATCTTTGTGATTTGCTTCGTGCACAAACTTGATCGGCTGGGATCCGACTAGATCTAGTATATTTTTTGATAGACTTGTTATTGCTAGTCGTATTTAGACCAACAAGCTATCATTTGGTGGTACTCTTCAGTATCCAAATCTGGTAGTTATGTTTGATTTGATCTGGTTAAGTTGTTAATTCAGATCTTGGAAGATCTAAACCCGACAAAGAAGAAATTGATTTACACATAAAATCCTTTGCCACACTCAGCAATATATCTCTGATTAACTTCCTGAGATAGGATAGTGGAAACCTAACAGATTAGTCCTTTACTATTTAGAAGATGATCGAAAGGTTTGGGTACTTAAAGTCTTCAGAGAGGCTAAAACAACTCAAGATAGTGGACTTTATCTTAGAATTCGCGTGTGTTGGCCAGATTAGTTGTAGGCGTCGGGATACTGAGGAAACTAGGTAACTAGGGGTAGTTTACTTGGTTTCAACTATACACAGTTGGTACTGTCTTTATATAGCGTCTTAATTATGAGAGTATTAATTCAAAACTGGACTAGGTCCCGGAGTTTTTCTACATTTGTGTTTCCCCGTTAACAAAATCTTGTTGTTTCTGTACTTTTACTTTCCACGATTATAATTATTGTTTTAGTTGTAATTAAAAGTGAATACATTGTACGATAATCCCAAATACTTGGGTTGATCTCTACAGTTTAAGGTTCGGTTTCGAACTTGTTGTTAGAGCATAGCTCGGTTGAACCCACCAAGTGTTGGCATGTCAAGTTTAGTTGTCATATTTTAGTGAATCAAAACTCATTTTAAGAGTCGCTTGATTATGTACTAGAGTCAAATTCGTATAGGTTAGCTTGAAAGTATTAGGATATGATACATTACAAGTATTGCGAAGACTTGAAGAAGTGAAGAAGTAAGAAGCTACAACAACAACATCATCCTTCCACTTGAGGTTAGTGATATTTGACTTGAATTGTTTCATTCCCTAACGTATCTTTCAAGTCATGCATATTGAAAACAAAACTGCGAAGCATGAACACTCTAGATAGACATAGTATTAAGGAATACAATACGAGGTTTATTGCTTAACCATTAAACTTTGTAGATAAGACATCGACATAATCGTTTAAATGCTATTGTGGTTATGTATGGGTATGAGGTGAGGCTTTCATCCTAGGAAACAATGTTTTTACATGTGTTTTAAGAAATTAAGTTCATAAACTTGTTTTGTGAATCAAAAAGGAAATCGCCAGGCGTTATTGGTATTGTTATTCATTGCATATCTTGTGAACAACCAATATGTGCGATTTAGTATAACCGTTCATGACTTGTTTATGTTCTTGTAAAACTATTCACAAAGGCCCGATTTATGTATTGGTATGACTTTTATTAGTGAAACCGATGTTAAGTAATCACCTGAGATGATATGATCGAGTTTATAATTTTGTGTATGACCGACTCTGGGTAAAGGGTAACCGATCCTAGTAAGAGGTGCAACACATCACAAAGGGGAATCGATCCTTGTGTGAGCTGTAGCAAGTTTGTAGCAGAAAGGGGAACCGATCCTATGGACATGTGCAACACGTTTTTAGGCAAAGGGGAACCGATCCTATGGACATGTGCAACACATACAAGTTAGATACCGTATATATGTGGGGAACCGATCCTAGTACCTAGTCAACCGAATTTTGGAAAGCAAGTGTGACTATGCACAGTACTCACATGGAGGTAGAACTGAAACTTGTTTTGGTAGAACCGTTAAACCCATGATTTGTAATTGATTGTTCTTGATCAATCACATAGTTCTTGAAAGTCAGATGAACCAATTCTAAACTTGTTTGGAAGTGTGGCAAATCGGTTTCAAGGTTGTAAGTATGAAAGAGGACTTACAAAGTAAGGATGTCGACATACTTTGAACACGTACAGTAATGTTTATCTTTTATTATTCAAAGTTATTCCTTAATAGCTAAAGGAAGAGAATCCCAGGATCGAAACATAAATAAGTTAAGAATCTTTTGTTTAAGGTTTTTAATTTTATTTTAGGTAAATGAGAATTAGTAATGTGCATTTACTAGTTCAAGATTTTCCAAAGAGATTTTCGGTCATTATTTTGGACAGAGCATTTCCAGGAATTATGGAAACCGAATTTGGAATATATTGCATATCTTGAGAATATTTTAGGTTTTGGAAATTCCTTATGTCCAAAATTCCTTGTCTATAAATACTTGAAGTTTGCATTTCTAGCAAACTAATCCTTCATGACAGCAAACTTCCTCGGTTATGTTGTTACTGGTGTAGCCTCCTATTCGGAGAGGAGAGTAACTTAATTAGGCCAAATCTCCTACGGCCGCTCAGTTTAAAGTCTTCTTTGGGATTGAGAATCTCTATTAGTACCGTTGGTGGGAAACTAGATAATTGCGGTTTATCTTTTGTTTTCGATTGATTTGATTGACTAACAGTGGTTGAACTTTGATTCCACCTAGTTTGTTTATGCTTGAGAATCTTCTCTTCTGATATAAGATTCAATCAAACTAGATCGAAGTTTCGACAGGGATCTTTAGACTGTTTGTAGTTCTAAAGACGATCTTGTGATAATCCATTGCTAACAGACTCTGTTTTTTGCGTGATTGATCACAAGAGATTCAAGTTGTTGTATGCAGGTGTTTATTGAAGATCTAAGAAGATTTGAAGACAAGGAAGATATTGAAGATTTCTGATTTGGGGTTCATAATCTTTGGTGTGCACAATACTTGTTTCGGTATAGAGGATCCAACTATAATCGGTTTATCTTTGTGGTAGATTCGATTGATTAGTTGTGTAGATCAGCATCAATATAATTCTTTGTGATTAAAAGTATTGATTGCAAAATCTTAACAATTACCTTTGGTTGTTGAGAATAAGATAGATCTAAGAACCTTACGAAGGAGTTTATTGAGATAAACAGAAGAGACTTTGTCGAACTCACTTCACTTGGTTGAAGAGAGTTGCTACCAAACAGATTTGTTGTTCCTTTACTATTTGGAATACGAACCAAAGGAATTGTTCCAAGTACGTGACTTATTCATAAGTTGGAGGCGTGGGAATACAGACGAAACTAGGTGAACTATAGATTTAGTTGCTTGGTCTCAACTAAACGAAGTTGGTCTAATTTTGTGTAGCGGCTTAATCCTGAGAGTATTCAATTCTGGACAAGCTCCCGGGGTTTTTCTGCATTTGCGGTTTCCTCGTTAATAAAATCTTGTTGTGTCATTTACTTTTATTTTCCGCAATTATAGTTGTTGTTATTATAATTTAAAGTAAATTACACAAACATTAATTCATATTTACTTGATAGTAATCCTATTGTGTTTGGTTAAGTCCTAACCTCTTATCAAGTAAACATACTTCGTTGTTGTATTGTCTCGATCTCATATCCATAGACAATCACATGAAGTGTGAACCGATTAGTTGTATTGTCTCGACTTAGTCCATAGACAATCACTTTCAGAGAAAGGACTTATAGGTAGGAAATGTTTTAGCTTGAGGTATGTTTGGGTACCATCGCCTTTTCAATTGGTATTAGAGCAGGTTAACACTAAAAGATCTAACAATCTGTGTTTGGTGCGATCCAACATATAAGAAAATGAATCTAATGTGTGATTCAGTTAACGTAAGTCAAGATGAAAAATCTGAACATGAAGATAACATCTTTTGTGAATCTACTGAACATGTTGACCCCTATAATGTAGACTCTAGTGATTGGCAAACTTGCCTACAAAAGCAACTTGATGAGATTTCTGAAGATGGTGACTCAGAAATTGATCAAGATGTTGAAGATGATCTATCTGAATTTTCCGCAGTACTAGGAGCAGTCTCCACAAAAAAACTGTCTTCCTCAGATGTAATTGGACTCCTTGCTCCTCTCAGCAGAGAAAATATGAAACTAAGAAAAATATTTTCAGGTTTCTTCTATGGATATCAGAATTCCAGATATCTACTTAAAGACTACAAAGAAAGTGTACACTCAAAAACTCTTGAGTTTGAGAATCTCAACAGGAAACATTACTTGTTGAATAAGAAACTTATTGAGTTAGAAGCAAAGTTTAATTCTCAACAATCAACGAGTAACGAACAACATGAGTCAGATTTCCTCATAATAAATCCTTTTGAGGATCAACTTGCTGAAGCTCTTGAAAGAATCAAGGTCTTAGAAAAGGAAGTTGTAAGGCTAAGAAGACTCAATGATAGCACAATCAATTTATCTTCCATGTTGGATGCGAGAAGAAGTCATGTAGATAATCGTGGATTAGGATATGATGGATTTGGTACGTTGTCAATCAACAAGGAAGTAAAATTCGTAAAGGCTGTTAGCTCATTCACCCCAGAAAATCCACCTGAACAAACTTGTACGTCTGAGACACCCAAGTGCTCAATTGATATTCCAACAGAAACCATCTCCAGAAGCAGTCAGAAGAAGACTCCAACCAAGGACCAGTATAGTAGCCGAACATCTCATAAAGGTAAAACTAAAAACTTTGTTCCTTTCAATAAACATTGTTATTATTGTAGAGATAAAGGTCATATGCAACGGGATTGTAAAATCCGAAAGATACAAAATGCTCTATCATTTGTATCTAAAGAATTGAACAGTGTCATCTCCAAAAACCTCTCAGATCATCATTATCCTGTGAGACAAACGAATTTTTACAAAAATTCAAAATCATATCCTAAAAGAAACTTTTCCAAAAGGAAAAATAATAGAAAAGGTGATACCTTTATCAAAGGGGATATGAGATCTGATGTTTTAGATGGAATGATGCAATGGCACTAGAAATGAAGAACCTTCATTCAAAATCCACCTACAAGTTGATACCAAAATCTGAGAAGGTATCCAAAAGGAAGTTATCTAAAACAGATTCTAAGAAAAACAATCCAGTTTTAATCTTAGACAAAGATAACTATGAAAGTCTAGTGCTTAGACTCAAAAAGGATCTAGAGATATCCAGTGACATCAATGTGAAAGCATCTTTCGATGATTTTCTAAACTCTATAAAAACAAAAGGTGAGTTAACCTTAACTCTATGACTTCTCAGAACTTGCGATAGTAGCTTTGTAAGTTTAGGATAGGTTCTTGTTTCGGTTCTTGTGTAGAAAAACTTTCATATTTGAGTTGTTACCTTGAAAAAGGAAAACAAGGGACTATAAATAGGTGCGATTATGCTCCTACGATATCACAACCCTGTGATATAATGCTTTCATCGTATGAAGGTAGTGAGGAAGATTTAACTGAAGAACATAGAACCAATCTCATTATGGTCGTTCAACATCGAGACTGGATCAAAGAAAGAATTATTCAAATAAGAGGAGTTCTTGCTGAACTCAAGGTTCTAGTTGAAGAACTTGAAAAACAGGAAGTGGTTGCTGAAAAGTCTCTTGAGACATGCTTCAAAAGTTTGAACACTGAATAAACCTCAGTGAACAACAAGAGCACCATTGGTGATTAAGTTATATGATGTAATACTTAATCTAGAAAAATAAACATCGATTTTTGATTTCTTTCAATGATTGTATTAAGTCTATGATGAATAAAACTATTATGAATAAATTTATTTGATTTATAATTTTTATTGTGATAGTTTTTGATTTACATATATAGCATGTGCTTGAATTCTTTATTATTGCTATGGATGTTTATGTGATGTTTGATTTCGGTTTTATTACCTTGATATTCGATCTCATAATGTTGTGAACCCTTATGGTTTGGATGACTTTTTGATTTAGCAGGATTAAGTTCTAGCCCATGTTGGTAGGCTTTATCAAAGGATCATGAGGGGTTCTGGTAGATACAATATTGAAAAAGCGGGGTTATAACAACCACACCCAATATTTCAATTAGCAATCTGTATGGACTAACTCCAATATACTTTCAAGAGAATCAGCTAGACTCAATATTAATAAAGTATATCAAAGAGTTATATCTCAATTTCTCGATTCAATACTTACTCAATCAAATAGAAATCTGCGAGTCTAATTGAATACAAGAGAAATCATTTGAACGGTACCAAAGACCAATGTTCAAGTATAAATCAATTTCAATCAACAACCAAAGGTTGGATTTCCTAATTGATTGATTCAAACGAACAACCTGTGATATTTCAATTAAAAAGATAAATAATATAATGCGGAAAAGAAATAATACAGACACCAGAAGTTTTGTTAACGAGGAAACCGCAAATGCAGAAAAACCCCGGGACCTAGTCCAGATTGAACACACACTGTATTAAGACGCTATAGACACTAGCCTACTACAAACTAACTTTGGTCTGGACTTTAGTAGAACCCCAATCAATCTCACACTGATCCAAGGTACAGTTATGCTCATACGTCTCTGATCCCAGCAGGATACTACGCACTTGATTCCCTTAGGTGATCTCACCCACAACTAAGAGTTGCTACGACCAAAATTCGAAGACTTTAATAAAAAAATATGTATCACACAAAAAAGTCTACGGTAATAGATAAATATATCTCCCATAGAAATACCTATGAGTTTTGTTCCGTCTTTCGATAAATCAATAAGGTGAACAGGAACAAATTGATAACCCGGACTTATATTCCCGAAGAACATCCTAGTATTATCAATCACCTCACAATAATCTTAATCGACGCATTGAAAGAAGATATTGTGGAATCACAAACGATGAGACGAAGATGTTTGTGACAACTTTTATATCTTGCGTATTGAATATATCAATCTCAAGCCAATCGTTACGATTGTACTCAATACGATAGAAACAGCAAGATCGGATCACACAGCTACAAGAAAGTAGTATCGGTATGGCTTCACAATCCCAATGAAGTCTTCAAGTCGTTAACCTACAGTGTTTCGGTAGAAACCTAAGGTTAAAAGAGAATCGACTCTATCTTATACAACTAGTATCACACAGGAGGTGTGGGGATTAGGTTTCCCAGTTTCTAGAGTTCTCCCTTATATAGTCTTTCAAATCAGGGTTGCAATCAATGTTAGATGAGTAACAAAGCAGTCAATATTCACCATTAGATGAAAACCTGATTAGATTCAAGCTAATATCTTTCAACCGTTAGATCGAAAACTTAGCTTGTGACACACAAATGAAATGCAAGTTTTTAGGTTTGGGTAACCGTACCCAAACATGTACATTTGTTGGTTCAACAATAGTTAACCAAATGGTTATCCATATGAGAACTTTCATATTAACCATATTCTTCTCCACCATAACTAGTTCAAATGACTCCAATGAACTAGTTAGAGAGTTGTTCAATTGCTTAGATCTTATAGAAGTATACAATACACAATCGAAGCAAAAACGATTTGATTCTCTTGAATCGATTCATGAACTTTATAGCCACGGTTTGCAAACTTAGATTCCTTAGTTAATATAAGTATAAGTTCACGAATAATCATTTTTAGATATAACCAACCTAAGTACGCGTACTTACGCGGACTTAAATACCCGGAATAAGCTTGTAACAAGTTTACAAACTCCAGCAGATTTTCTCGGGAAGAGAACCTCCGTCAGTACGTGGACTGGGTTCGCGGACTCTTGTTCGGTTTTCCTGAGCAGCAAAGTAAGCATACTCTGGTTCAAGGAATAAGGACTTATACATGTATGCGTTTCCACACAATGTTTATATCCAACAATGGTTATATAATCTAAACTCTCATTTCAATCATTGAAACATTCTTAGAGGACGTTATATAGTTGTTATTCACAAACTATTTTTAATCAAAGCCATTTTCAAGTGATTGAAACATAACATGACATTCTTCACTAGGTAAAGATGAACTTGGCCAAAGCGAAAGCTTACCAACACATATTTCAAGAAATATATAAGCGAGATAAACTCGGCTCGAAATAGCAAATGTGTATAATCAAAGTCTATATAGCAAAATGACTTTTGTCTCAAGATAGGAGATAGAGTAGATAGACTTTTGAGTGATAGATAAGTTCAAGTCTCCACATACCTTTTAGTCGACGAAGTTCCACCAGTTCCTTGAGTAGCTCTTCGTCTTGTATGATGATCGCCATGGAGTTCTTGAGCTTAACTACACTTTCTATCCTAGTCGGAGACTTAGCTATAGTAGACTAGAAATCAAGACTTATAATTTTGATCACTAACATTGACAAACATGCTTGAGATAGCAACGCATGCGAGTTCGACCAAGCAGTTCTCTAAAAAATATGTAAAAAAGTCGCAATATGTTGAATCGGTTTTGGTTTACCATAAAAGCATATGTGTTTCGGTGGTTTTCAACTTTTGCTTGCAATAGTTAAAAACTGATTTTCAACCTTTCTCTGGTAAAGGTTGGTTGTTGTTATTCTTTTGTTTTGCATAAGGATGACAACATAATGATATTTCGATATCAATTCTCCCTGGAAGAAGATGCAAACATATTCGAGAAGAGGATGCGAAATGTGAGGTAACAATCTTGTTAGTTAATTGTTTTCCTGTTTAAGAAAAGCATGATTTTATTTCATATATTTATTGCTTTTGCTTAACAAAATTTCGGTACAATTGATGTTTTATTCCATTATGTGTGTATGGATGTGTGTGTGATTCAATTGTTTCCGGTTAAGAAAAAGTATTGTTATATTGCTTTATTGTGTGGTATCAATCGTTTAGGCTTAAAAAATTGCGGTGCAATTGCGGTGCAATTGCGGTGCTTTAACGTCTATGTTGTTTCAATTGCTTCCGGTTGAGGTGAATAATTATGCAAGTTGATTTATTTTGGTTTGTATGAATTGTTTATGGCATAACGAAAGAAAAGGTTTACGGGATGGATTGTTTAGTCTAATTCGATTCCGGATAAGAGAAACTAAGTTAATTCTGATCTTAGTTAAACATATCAAAGTGGAGGTTTCGGTTATTCAAGTCTAATCGAATGCCTTAACAAGAAATGCTAGTTAACTAACCTAGTACTTGTCTTGTTTAAAAGTTAAAGGTCTAAGTTATATGGATAATTAGAACCTGATGAGAAAAATAGAGTTATCTTTATTTTGGTCTTATCGAACAAATCAGTTGTATTTATACAATCGGTTCAGCAAAGGAACTAAAGTGCTTAGTTGATTTTTGGTTTGCTAAACTAAATTGGGAAAATTGCTTCGGGTAATTATTTATTTCGTAACATATAAAAAAAAAATTACTTTGTAGTTTCGGTTTTGATATTGGTTATCAAAAATGGTGTGTGGAACCCTCGTGCTTAACTTTATAGGTTGCAAGTCTATTTTGAGATTTGTAAGATTCTTTTCGGCTTGTCCTTTATTTTTTCTTTTCTTTGTCATTTTGTGACAAAAAGGGGGAGAAATATATGGAGTAAACAAGTGATACCGGCATTGATTGTATATTGATTTGTATTACTAAGAGAAAGGACAATTGTGCTTAAACGTTCATCTAATGAAAGAGGAAAAACATAAACTAAGGGGGGGGGGGTAGCATATCATATTAATTGGTATAACAAAGACGTGCGGATTGAAAATATACCTACCTCACCTTTAGGGGGAGTATTAGCTTTGTTATTATAATGTCAACAGTGGCATTTAAGGATTGAATGTATACAGGTTATTGTGTTGTTGAATTAGGGAATCAAGCGTGTGTGTAATGAATTCTTGTAATTTGTTTATCCGTATGATGTAAGAGTTTTGTCACTAAAATTGACAAAGGGGAAGATTGTTAGAGCATAGCTGGGTTGAACCCACCAAGCGTTGGTATATCAAGTTTGGTTGTCATATTTTAGTGAATCAAAACTCATTTTAAGAGTCGTTTGATTATGTACTATAGTCAACTTCGTATAGGTTAGCTTGAAAGTATCAGGATATGAGACATTACAAGTATTGCGAAGACTTGAAGAAGTGAAGAAGTAAGAAGCTACAACAACAACATCATCCTTCCACTTGAGGTTAGTGATATTTGACTTGAACTGTTTCATTCCCTAACGTATCTTTCAAGTCGTGCATATTGAAAACAAAACTGCGAAGCATGAGCACTCTAGATAGACAAAGTATTAAGGAATAAAATACGAGGTTTATTGCTTAACCATTAAACTTTGCAGATAAGACATCGACATAATCGTTTAAATGCTATTGTGATTATGTATGGGTATGAGGTGAGGATTTCATCCTAGGAAACAATGTTTTTACATGTGTTTTAAGGAAGTAAGTTCATAAACTTGTTTTGTGAATCGAAAAGGAAATCGCCAGGCGTTATTGGTATTGTTATTCATTGCATATCTTGTGAACAACCAATATGTTTGATTTAGTATAACCGTTCATGACTTGTTTATGTTCTTGGTAAAACTATTCACAAAGGCCTGACTTATGTATTGGTATGACTTTTATTAGCGAAACCGATCTTAAGTAATCACCTGAGATGGTATGATCGAGTTTGTGATTTTGTGTATGACCGACACTGGGTAAAGGGGAACCCATCCTAGTAAGAGGTACAACACATCACAAAGGGGAATCGATCCTTGTATGAGGTACAACAAGTTTGTAGCAGAAATGGGGACCGATCCTATGGACATGTGCAACACGTTTTTAGGCAAAGGGGACCCGATCCTATGGACATGTGCAACACATATCATTTAGATACCATATATATGTGGGGAACCGATCCTAATACCTAGTCAACCGAATTGGAAAGCTAGTGTGACTATGCACAATACTCACATGGAGGTATAACCAAAACTTGTTTTGGTAGAACCGTTAAACCCATGATTTGTGATTGAGTGTTCTTGATCAATCACATAGTTCTTTAAAGTCAGATGAACCAATTCTAAACTTGTTTGGAAGTGTGGCAAATCGGTTTCAAGGTTGTAAGTATGAAAGAGGACTTATAAAGTAAGGATGTCGACATACTTTGAACACATACAGTAATGTTTATCCTTTATTGTTCAAAGTTATTCCTTAATAGCTAAAGGAAGAGAATCCCAGGATCGAAACATAAATAAGTTAAGAATATTTTATTTAAGGTTTTTAATTTTATTTTAGGAAAATGAGATTAGTAATGTGCATTTACTAGTTCAAGATTTTCCAAAGAGATTTTCGGTCATTATTTTGGACAGAGCATTTCCAGGAATTATGGAAACCGAATTTGGAATATATTGCATATCTTGAGAATATTTTCGGTGTTGGAAATTCCTTGGTGTCCAAACTTCCTTATCTATAAATACTTGAAGGTTGCATTTCTAGCAAACTAATTCTTCGTGACAGCTGTTGATGGTGGTTTTTAGTTCAAGGGCTAAAATCGTAAACCCTGTATTTAATGCGTTGTCATCCTGCAAAGGAACAGAAGCCATTTAAAAGCAATGAGTGCTTAATCCTCTTCGCTCACATATTTATTTTGCAATTCAATATATCTGTATATATGAAATTTACTCAGAATGGTGCGTGCAAGAACAATCCCAAAATATTTTGTGAATTTTATCTTCCACCAGCGTTATTCACTAATGCATGACTTTCCTAGTATTTTCTTACGCTATGTTCCTAGACGAACTCTCAATATTGACATGACATGACGACTAAATTTTCACTCTCAGCAGAGTAGCATGAATCTCCCGAAGTGTCAGTATTGAGATCTGCATGGAAGTACTCACACAAGCTGCATCACTCTCTGACAAAGAGACCAACGTGTTTACACACATTTTTAATTAAAAGATAGCGTGATTGAACGCGTTTAAATTCCTTAAGGAAAATATAGACTGTCCATCTCAGTCTCAAAACGATCACGACCGTACGTTTTGGCCAGTCGATTTATAAAACCTAGTCGCCTCCTAACATGATCGGACAAGCTCCATAATGTTCACCATCGGGCCCACTATCATCCCAACCTATCGGGATACTTTAGTTCACCCGCAGAACCCCTAGTCGTTAGCTAGAAGTTAGGGTGATCGCGATGTTGAAAGAAGCTCAACGAGCTAAGACCGATGATATTGGTCTCAAACTCATCACATCCGTCAAACTTAGCCAGCCTAGTTGGATGACTCGGATGTTATTTCGAATGACCAATGAAGTGCAGATATGCTCACCAACAACTCACCTCCATCCCTGGCCGGTCGAACTACTTACGATATGCTAACAACCACCAAAAACGTTAGCACGAAGACAGGCCAGCCGCGCGAACGAAAGGATTCCTAATCGAATTAGGATGCCTAGGTCGGTCTTAAATCAATCGTGACCAACCAACTTCGCCAGCCTAGCCGGACGGCCTAGATCGCATCTTGAACGATCAAAGAAGCACCAATATGTTCATTGGCGGCCCAACCTTCTTCCCAGTCGATCGACTTGCCCATAGCAAGTCAATGACGCATCAGACTATTCGATTGAATTAGGGCGGACGCAACCGCTTTAAAACCCTAATTTGTGCTTGAGACAATATACAACTACCGCAAATCAATCACGACCACCCATCTTCGCCGGCCGAATCGAGTGGCTTAGATCTAATTTCAGATGGACCAAGAGATGTCAGCGTGCACACCAGCGGCTCATCTTTTCCATGGGCGATCAGCCTGTTCGAAGCAGCACCCAGCGCTTTGATTCGACTAGCTAAAACAGGGATTGTCGCACGGCTTCCAAACCCTAAATACGACAACGGCAATATACAACTGCCGCAAATTATCTCGTTCATCCAACTTCGCCAGCCTAGTTGGATAGTGTAGATTTGTTTTCAGAAATCTAACAAAGTAGCATTGTGATCACCGGCCATCTCTTCCCCGCAAGGAGCGATCGACCAAGTGATAGCTCGCCCATAGGGTCCTCAAACGAACACCCAAAGAGGGTCGGCCGTGCTGCTTTTAAGACGCTTGATTCGTGACTGATTCGATCGATCTCAAAAAAACGATGCTTCTAGCACATCGATTATTTTCAGCTGCTTATTCGAAAGCGATGCTTCACATACATCGATTATAAGCAATGCTTTATAAATATCAGTTTTACAAATAATTTATTATTTGACCTAAAAGCACTACGTGCTTCTTTCAGCAACGAGTCCCACGACTTGACCCACTTACTCGAGACATCAAACATGTCACAAACTGGGGGATGCTAACTGGGGTATTGTTCTGCAGGTTTACAGTGTGCGGTGTGCAACACACCCATTACGAGAAAGTGTCAAGAAAGACGGACGGTTAACAATAATAAGAGTAGTGGGTGAACGTGTGATCAGTATTCCCTCATAAAGAAAACACGATGATCATTACCTTCTGCACAACTCCACTTCACCATTACTTAACTTCTTCCACTTCCTATGAGATCAGGGTGCACTCAATGACTTGTATAAATAGGTTTTCAATCTATTTCGACAATAAGAACACAAGTGTTATCAACACAAGTAGCCAGAAACCATTTTTCTGATACAAGTCATAAAACAACCACACTTTCATAATTCAACATCCTGATCTCAAACACCTTCTCCTCTTCCCTCCCTAAGATCAACCCTTCTCCTTCACCTTGTGACCGAATTGAATCTGGAACGGCCATTTCTTGGTTTAGGCCAGAGTCTTACAGATTGATCTCTCGAATCTAAGAGTACTCCCGTGCAGTGCATTTGTTTAAGGTTTGAATTCGTTTCTCATCAACACACCCCAAATTTACCAAAAAACAGCATAACCAGTTTTTACCCTCAAACAACATCAAGCTTCCTCGGTTGTGTTGTTACTGGTGTAGCCGCCTATTCGGAGAGGAGAGTAACCTAATTATTCCAAATCTCTTATGGTCGCTCAGTTTAAAGTCTTCTTTGGGATTGAAAATCTCTATTAGTACCGTTGGTGGGAAACTAGATAATTGCGGTTTATCTTTTGTTTTCGATTGATTTGATTGACTAACGGTGGTTGAACTTTGATTCCACCTAGTTTGTTTATGCTTGAGAATCTTCTCTTCTGATATAAGATTCACTCAAACTAGATCGAAGTTTCAACAGGGATCTTTAGACTGTTTGTAGTTCTAAAGACGATCTTGTGATAATCCATTGCTAACAGACTCTGTTTTTTGCGTGATTGATCACAAGAGATTCAAGTTGTTGTGTGCAGGTGTTTATTGAAGATCAAAGAAAATATTGAAGATTTCTGATTTGGGATTCATAATCTTTGGTGTGCACAATACTTGTTTCGGTATAGAGGATCCAACTATAATCGGTTTATCCTTGTGGTAGATTGGATTGATTAGTTGTGTATATCGGCATCAATACAATTCTTTGTGATTAAAAGTATTGATTGCAAAATCTTAATAATTACCTTTGGTAGTCGAGAATAAGATAGATCTAAGAACCTGACGAAGGATTTTATTGAGATAAACAGAAGAGTCTTTGTCGAACTCACATCACTTGGTTGAAGAGAGTTGCTACCAAACATATTTGTTGTTCCTTTATTGTTTGGAATACGAACCAAAGGAATTGTTCCAAGTACGTGATTTATTCATAAGTTGGAGGCGTGGGAATACAGACGGAACTAGGTGAACTATAGATTTAGTTGTTTGGTCTCAACTATACGAAGGTGGTTTAATTTTGTGTAGCGGCTTAATCCTGAGAGTATTCAATTCTGGACAAGGTCCCGGGATTTTTCTGCATTTGCAGTTTCCTCGTTAAAAAAATCTTGTTGTGTCATTTACTTTTATTTTCTGCAATTATAATTGTTATTATTATAATTTAAAGAAAATTACACAAACGTTAATTCATGTTTACTTGATAGTAATCCTATTGTGTTTGGTTAAGTCCGAACCTCTTATCAAGTAAACATACTTCGTTGTTGTATTGTCTCGATCTCGTATCCACAGACAATCACACGAAGTGTGAACCGATTAGTTGTATCGTCTCGACTCAGTCTATAGACATTCACTTTCGGAGAAAGGACTTATAGGTAGGAAAAGTTTTAGCTTGAGGTATATTTGGGTACCCTCGCCTTTTCACTTGTATTATATACCAAGTGTATACCTAGTATCGGACTTATTAGTTGATATCGAAAATATTGTGGTGTACTTGTTACCCTCGTCATTTCGGTTAACATGAGAACATAGAACTTTTATTATATATGTCTCTTAAAGTTTTTGGTACTAATACTAGTATTTTCTTAGGTTTTTTCGTATTACTAACAATAAACAACTTTAATGGGTAGTATAACAAACATCTCACATAATACAAATCTTTTAGATTTCATGTTTCTCATATGTGATTAATGTGATATTTTTATATGTTGAGAATATAAAACATGATTCATGTGATGCTTTTCTCATTTCGAAATGTAAAATACTTATATCTTGTAATTGTATTTGAGTAATCTTTTGTTTTTATTGGTTTTTGTTTGTTGAGTTTCTTACTTGGAATCACGATTTAGTTTTTATTTTTATAACTATATTGGAAATTTTGGAGTTTTCAATTAGTTGTAAATTCTTATCTGATTAAGTTTTGAAGTTTTCTGTTAGTTGTTAATTTTATGTTCTTATCCGATTAATATATGTACAGATTAAAAAGTATAAAAAATGTCATAATTTCATCTTCAAATCTCTCCAAAGAGTTGGTGCAGCTACCAAAACCGCCAAACATGCTAACATCTTAAAGTTAATGTGAAGCCGAAACCCGCTTAGAACTGTCATCAGATTGTGCTTCAATTTCTTCTCCCTCTCTTCAAACAGTGCCTTGTCAGCCTCAGTCATGTTTCTCCACTATTCTCCTGCAGCATGAGAAACATCAACAAGCTTTTTCTTCCCAGGATAGTCTGCCATGAAACCTGTTCGGAAAAGAAAAACGATGTTCAAGGTTTCTTTGGTTTCATCGGGTCGCGTTGTTTCCTGGATTCAATATAACACGGTAAGAGTTAAAACAAAATCAGTCAAAATCTAATGGATTCAAACAATTTCGCAAATAACAGATCATTCTTACTTCTTTGGTTTTTTGTTGCCAATTTGTGATTTTCCTTTCCCTTTTGATTGAGTTGATCCACTTTTTTGAGTTTGTTTAGAACCATTCCCTTCCTCAACAACATGTAATGTTGCATTCTTACTAGTAGAACTAGGAAAAAACGTACCTTCAGAAACTTGATTCCCATATTCTTCAGCTGGGGATTCGTTGAGATCAAACGGTTTCATTTGTTTAGCCATCGGTGAACAAACTTAATTTTCCAGAGAAAGAGAATGTGGGAAAGAGAATTATGTAGAAATATTTCGTTTACATGACGTATGCACTCTTGGTAGTGACAATGAATGGAGAAACATAGGAGAATGCAGACTAAGTTTTCATCAGCTTAATTTAGATTATGAATATGGTGTCTTTGCAAATGAGACTCTGCATTGGAATCCATATTACGGAAATATAGTGGCTTTCAATATGGATGATGAAAAGTTCTATGAACTTCCAGCACTGCCTTGTTTGCCAATAGCATGTGGTGATCCTCGTGGTTTTTCCTCTGAAATTGGGATTTTGGGTGGAGATTTATCATATTCTATAGGTGGCTTCGGGGGAAGGATTAACATTTGTTTACTAAAGAAAATTGGATATCGAAACATTATAGAGCAGGAGGAATACCTGTCATTTCCTGGGAGTGAGGATTTTGTTCGTAATCGTAACTCATTACAGATTAAAAAAGATATATAGAAAAGTAGTCACAAACACCTTCGTCTCATCGTTTGTGATTCCACAATATCTTGTTTCGATTAAGATTATTGTGAGATGATTGATATTTCTAGGTTGTTCTTCGGGAACATAAGTCCGGTATATCAATTGGTTCATGTTCACCTTGATTTATCAAAAGACGGAACAAAACTCGTAGGTATTTCTGTGGGAGACAGATTTATCTATTCTTGTAAACTTTTCTGTGTGAGATAGATTTGTTTATTAAAGTCTCGACTTTGGGTCGTAGAAACTCTTAGTTGTGGGTGAGATCAGCTAAGGGAATCAAGTGTGTAGTATCCTGCTGGGATCAGAGACGTAAAGAGCGCAATTGTACCTTGAATCAGTGTGAGATTAATTGGGGTTCAACTACAGTCCATACCGAAGTTAGTTTGTAGTAGGCTAGTGTATGTAGCGGCTTAATACAGAGTGGTGTTCAATCTGGACTAGGTCCCGAGGTTTTTCTGCATTTGCGGTTTCCTCATTAACAAAACTTCTGGTATCTGTGTTATTTCTTTTCCGCATTATATTTTGCTATATAATTAAAAATATCACAGGTTTTGCGTTGAATCGATCAATTGGTAAATCCAACCTTTTGTTGTTGATTGACATTGTTTGATCCTTGAACATTGGTCTTTGGTACCATTCAAGTTTTCTCTCTTATATTCAATCAGGCTCGCAAATTATTATTTGTTTGATTGCGGATTGAATTGAGAGATTGAGATATAACTCTTTGATATACTTTTCTTAAGATTGAGTCTGACTGTCTAGTTGATTCTCTTGAAAGTATATTGGAGTTAGTCCATACAGATTTTTAAGCGAAATATTAGGTGTGGTTGTTAGACCCCCGCTTTTTCAATTGGTATCAGAGCAAGCAAAAACGTTTAAAGACCTCATAAGTCTGTGTTTGTAGCGATCTGAATCTATGGACAGAAATTTTATCTCCATAAACGTACCACCAGTCTTCGATGGCTCAAACTACTTGTGGTGGAAAATCGTTATGCGTGCTTTTCTTTAAGCTCGTGATTTTCAAACATGGGTACGTGTTGTTAATGGATATGATCCTTCGGTTAATACAGAAGGCGATGTATCTATACCTAAGGATATTGGTAGATATAGTCCAAAAGAAATCCTTGCTGCAAAGAAAAATTCTGACGGCTTAAATGCTATCATACATGCCATTACCCAAGATCTTCAGCATCATGTGACTACTTTCACGAAGTCTAAAGAAGCCCGAGATATCTTAAAAATCGTATTTGAAGGAATACCTGTGAAAAAGAAGCTAGGCTTTTAAAGCCTAAATTCTGACTGAGAAAACCATCGTATGGCAGATGAAGAATCATTTGATGAGTTTAATCACAAAGTGTCTGAAATTGTTAATGCATCATTTGCATTGGGTAAGACTATTCCTGAAAAGGACATTGTGATGAAGATTCTCAGATCTCTGCCATCCAGATACGATTCTAAGAAGCATGCTATCGTTGAAGGAAATAATCTCGCAACGCTTTCCAGAAATACCCTGGTTGGGAAGTTAAAGATCTTTGGTCATGAGCATACATCCAAATCTGGAAAGGATGTTGCTTTCAAAGCACAAAAGAGCACTAAATTACTTGATAAAAGTAAAAGTTTTTGCATCTCTGAAGATGATCTTTCTGAGGCTGATTCATCAGATGAAGATCTTGATAAGTCAGTCTCGTTGATCACAAGACAGTTTAGGGATCTTCTTTTGAAGAGAAGTAAACGGTTTTCCAGAGATATACCCAGGTCATCAGATAAGCCCCATAATTGTGTTCCTCCCAAAAACAGGGATAATGATGAAACTGATGATGCGGATATGCCTCAGTGCTTTAAGTGTAAAGGTTTTGTCCATATTGCAAATGAGTGTCCAAACCGAAAGAAGTACACTGGGAACAAAGGTCTAGCTTCAACTCGTGATGAAATGTCCGACAACTATGATTCTAATGAAGACGAAAATTCAAGTGTTGCACTTCTTTGTGAAAATATTGATTTTGATAATTGTAGCAATACATACATCAATCTTGATATTCTTTCAGAAGAAATCTCAACCAATATGGAAGAAAAAATTGATCTACTTGTTTCTACTGGAAACTCTTCTTCTGATTTTTCAGGTTCCACTATGTGTCTAACCGCGTACACATCTCGGGCGTCTGAATCATTTAACAGGTTGACATGTCCTTGTTGTTCTCTCAGAGGTCATGAGTTATCAAAATGTTTCAAGTACAAACATAAGATAAGATATGTCAACAAACTTCAACGAAGAGCGAATCGATTAGCAAACAAGCTAAAATTTATTCAAAAATCATCAGAGGTATGTTATCGCATCTCTTCTTCAAAGAAGTTAGTTTCCAAAGAAAAGTTTAGATCATTAGAAAGAAATTTATGGTCTAAACACTATGAGAAACATGGCTTTATGAATTCCGATCGAAAAAGATATGGTGGACAGATTATTGTTCACCCCAGCACAACTTAAATTGTGTTGGTTAGTACATATTGTCTCATGTGCCTGATCAAAAGAGACAAGATTTTACACACCTCAAGCTTTAGAAAAAGAAAAGTATTTAGATTGTTTTGATTTTCTTTTTATGTTTTTTTCTCTGAGAGCGTTGTAAACTCTGGAATTCATGCCACTTTTCATATCTAATTGATATTGGAAAGGACTTCCCTGGTCAATCAATAAAAAATGGTTATTCTCGACAATTCTACCATTCTTAGGGTTGAGAGTTGTGCGTGCATGAACCTATGTTTAAAGGTTTCGTAACCCTACATTCTCTTTTTCCTTCTCTGAAAATCTTTTTATCTTAAGATCGCTTGTTGAGTATTAAATTGTGAATTCCTCTCACATAACCGTACGCATATGGATACTCCAAGCATCATGTCTTATGATGGAAAAGATGTCAATATGATTGTTAAGCCATCAATCATGAAGGAAAAATAAAGATCTCTGTTACCTCCAATTTTGAAAATAAAAAGAAGGAATGTGAGGGAGCCAAGAGTTGTTCCTTCAAACTCTCAGAAGTTTTCTGGTGTTCTTGAAGAGTTGAAGGAAACAAGGAAGGAGATTCAACAAATAAAGGCTTTTGTTATGAGAAATCTTGAAATTCATAAGGCCCTGGTTCGACACCATCAGCCTAGAAGGTTTGTTGGAATTGACTCCTTTCTTCACGAACCGTATGTTCCCATGGATGTTGACGACAAGGAGTTCGGGGACGATAAAGAATTTTTCAGAGGTCTCAATATCTAGGAAACTTCTTATGAGAATTTATTCTTATGTTTTTAAGAAGGATAACTAGGGTTTGGAATAGCCATTATTGTGAGTACACATAGCTATGTCCAACGTTTTCATCTTGCAATGTTTTTAGATTTATTTATTTAAATTCTAAAGATTATTTGGAAGATGATTTTGCAGTATTAATCTTTATGATTTCATATATTTCAACTTGTTATGGGATATGTTTGTTTGCGACCGTGAACTATGATTCTCCCATACGTGGTCAAAAGTTAAGTCTTCCATATGTCGGTATTCAAGAATTAATAAAAGATTGAATGAACTTTTGACAAACAAAAGATAAGCCTATTATGTCATTATGAAAATATTGATGGAAGATAGGATGAGCTTTTGTTTACAAAGATTAAGTCTATTGTATGTTATTGTGCAAATAGTGATAAAGAATAGAATGAATCCGCAGTATTGATCTTCCATGATCCATATCTTATGTATATACTGTGCGGCTCCGTAAGTTTTCTTATGTCAACATTTCCGATTAAATTAATCATGGGTTCTCTTGTGGTTAATTTAATTGAGATTTTTGGATACAAATGTTTCATGTGATTTTTTAATGTCCAAAGAAATCCTTCTTTTCTTGTGAAAGTAAGGTCGTTCTTGTGTTCTTTCGGGAATGACATTTTACGGGGGAGAGTTCTTAATTAAACTTATGCTTAATTGCCATATCTTTGTGGGGAGTGCGGCTGTGGAATATTATATGGGTTATCTTGTATCTTTATAAACTCCTTGATGAATGCATTTAGTTTCGGCTATATGATTGCATCTAAAATAGTTGATATGTGCTTTCTTTTGGTCATGAAGTATCTCTATGGAAATTTCATTAGGATCCCACCAGTTTTCGTACCTTTGCCAATTTTATTGATAAAAAGGGGGAGAATTAATGTGTAGTTCACACTACAAATACATATGGTTTTCGGATCATTTTGTAAGGGGGAGTGGTTTTCATGTGAGATGAAGTATTGACTAAGGGAGAGTGATACATATCACCATATTATTGTTGTCGAAGTTGTGATACAATTGAACTTTGATGCTGTGTAATAATGCTATGACAGTGTATAACAATGATTGAGAGTTATTGTTTTCTCATTGTTGTGGCTACGGATCTTCAACAACGATGATGCTGAATTGAATACCTTTGGAATCGTTGGAGTACTTGGAAGTGACGAAGATTTCGAGTAATGTTGAAGAACCAAAGAGATCAAGCATGTGGATGAGAAGCTGCAAAGTTTATTTGTTTTGTATTCCATATGCATTGATAGTTTTGTCAATAAAATTGACAAAGGGGGAGATTGTTAGAGCACTGCTCGGTCGAAATCGCAAGCGTTGCTATCTCAAGCTTGTTTTTCAAGTTTAGTTGTCAAAACTATAAGTCTTGATTTCTAGTCTACTTATAGCTAAGTCTCGGACTAGGATAGTAAGTGTAGTTGAGCTCTAGACTCCATGGCGTTCATCATGCAAAGACGAAGAACTACTCAAGGAACTGGTGGAACTTTATCGACAAAAAGGTATGTGGAGACTTGAACTTATCTATCACTGAAAAGTCTATCTATTCTATCTCCTATCTTGAGATAAAAGTCGTATTGCTATATATACTTCGATTATACACATTTGCTATTTCGAGTCGAGTTTATCTGGCTTATCTAATTCTAGAAATATGTGTTGGTTAAGCTTTCGCTTTGGCCAAGTTCATCTTTACTCGTGACGAAAGTCATGTTGATTATTTCAATAACTTGAAAATCTCTTTGATGAAAAATAGTTTGTGAATAACAACTATATAACATCCTCTAAGAAAGTTTCAATGATTGAAATGAGAGTTTAGGACATGTAACCATATTTGGATATAAACATAGTGTGTTCTTACATTTGTTGAAAATTCCAAGACCTGGAACCCAAAGTATGCGTACCCGTACGCATACTGGCGGCTGTTGGAAATCCGGGAGAATATGCCTACCTGTACGCGTAATGGCGGAAAGTTCAAGTCCGTGAATTTTTGCTGGAGTTTGAAAGTAAAAACAAACTCAATCCGGTTACTTAAGCACGCGTACCTATCGCATACTTAGGTCGGTTACTTTCTAAAATCGGTTTGTTCATGAATTAAAACATTCATATAATAAGGAATGCAATCTTTGCAAATCGTGGCTATAATATTCATGAATCGATTCGAGTGAATCAAAACCGATTTTGCTTCGATTGTGTCTTGTATACTTCTATGAGATCTAAGCAATTAAAAAACTCTCTAACTAGTTCATTTGAGTCATTTGAACTAGTTATGGTGAAGATGAATAAGGTTGATATGAAAGTGCTCATATGGATAACCATTGTTTAACTATTGTTGAACCAACTAAGTGCACACGTTTAGGTACGGTTACTCAAACTTAAATGAAGTTACATTTCATTTGTGTATAACCTTAGGTTTCTCTCGAGACCCTGTAGGTTAACGACTTAAAGACTTCCTTGGGATTGTGAAGCCAGACCCAACTATTTTCTCTGTAGTTGTGTGATCTGATCTTGCTGTTTCTATCCTATTTGAGTACAACCGTAAGATGCGCTTGAGATTAATTTCTCTGATAGGAAAGATAGAAAAGTAGTCACAAACACCTTCGTCTCATCGTTTGTGATTCCACAATATCTTGTTTCGCTAGTCGATTAAGATTATTGTGAGGTGATGGATATTTCTAGGATGTTCTTCGGGAATATAAGTCAGGTATATCAATTGGTTCATGTTCCCCTTGATTTATCAAAAAACAGAACAAAACTCGTAGGTAATTCAGTGGGAGATAGATTTATCTATTCCTGTAGACTTTTCTGTGTGAGACATATTTGTTTAATAAAGTCTTCGACTTTGGGTCGTAGCAACTCTTAGTTGTGGGTGAGATCAGCTA
Source organism: Papaver somniferum (assembly GCF_003573695.1). Taxonomy (NCBI): domain Eukaryota; kingdom Viridiplantae; phylum Streptophyta; class Magnoliopsida; order Ranunculales; family Papaveraceae; genus Papaver; species Papaver somniferum. Next base: position 361,980 of record NW_020624598.1, on the reverse strand, counting down.
AGGGAATCAAGTGCATAGTATCCTGCTGGGATCAGAGACATAAGGATTGCCACTGTACCTTGAATCAGTGTGAGATTTATTGGGGTTCAACTGCAGTCCAGACCGAAGTTAGGTTGTAGTAGGCTAGTGTCTGTAGCGGTTTAATAAGTGTGGTGTTCAATCTGGACTAGGTCCCGAGGTTTTTCTGCATTTGCGGTTTCCTCGTTAACAAAACTTCTGGTGTCTGTGTTGTTTCTTTTCCGCATATATTTTTTTATATAATTGAAATATCACAGGTTGTGCGTTGGATAGATCAATTGGTAAATCCAAACTTTGGTTGTTGATTGAAATTGATTGATCCTTGAACATTGGTTTTTGGTACCGTTCAAGTTTTCTCTCTTATATTCAATCGGGCTCGCAAATTATTATTTGTTTGATTGCGGATTGAATTGAGAGATTGAGATATAACTCTTTGATATACTTTTCTTAAGATTGATTCTGAGTGTCTAGTTAATTCTCCTGAAAGTATATTGGAGTTAGTCCATACAGATTGCTAAGAGAAATTTTGGATGTGGTTGTTAGACCCCCGATTTTTCACAAGTTTGGGAACCGTAGTATGCATACCCGTGTGTGTACTGGTTGGTTAGTTGAAGTACGGGAACTTAGTACGCATACCCGTGTGCGTACTGGTTGGTTAGTTGAAGTCTGGGAACTTAGTATACATGCCCGTATGCATACCGGCCTAAGTTAAAAGTCCAGGAATTCAATTAAGTTTGGTGGTGTACGACAGTATGCGCACCCGTTCGCATAGGGCGAACCCATACCAAGTCCGGTCACTTAGGTATGCGTGCCCGTTTGCATAATTGAGTAGGTTATGTTCTAGAATCGGTTTGTTCATGAACTAATACATTTATAAGAGGAATGCAAATATTTTGCATACCGTGGCTATAATGTTCATGAATTGATTCGAGTGAATCAAAAACGATTTTGCTTCAATTGTGTCTTGTATACTTCTATGAGAATATAAAAAATTGAACAACTCTATAACTAGTTTCATTTGATCTAGTTGTATTAAGATGAACAAGGTTGAAAAAGCGGGGGTCTAACAACACCACCCAATATTTCACTTAGCAATCTGTATGGACAAACTCGAATATACTTTTAAGAGAATCAACAAGACTTAATCGATTAAAAGTATATCAACGAGTTTATCTCTCTCTCTTGATTTGATTTACTCAAGCAGGAACTGCGAGTTCTAATCAAATACAAGGAATAATTCGGATGGTACCAAAGACCAATATCCGAGGATCAATCAATGAAAATCAACAACCAAAGGTTGGATTACTCTAATTGATGATCTAACGCACAACCTGTATTATTTCAACTATAAAGATAAAACAATATAGTGCGGAAACTGAAATAACACAGACACCAGAAATTTTATTAACGAGGAAATCGCAAATGCAGAAAAACCCTGGGACCTAGTCTAGATTGAACACACACTGTATTAAGCCGCTACAGACACTAGCCGACTCCAAGCTAACTTCGGACTGGATTGTAGTTGAACCCCAATCAGTCTCCCACTGATCCAGGGTACAGTTGTACTCCCTCCGCCTTTGATCCCAGCAGGATACTGCACACTTGATTCCCTTAGTTGATCTCACCCACAACTAAGAGTTGCTACGACCCGAAGTCGAAGACTTGATGACAAACAAATTTGTCTCACACAGACAAGTCTATCGAAGGATTATTCTGTCTCCCACAGATAAACCCTAAAATGTTTTGTTCCGTTTTTTGATAATAATCAAGGTGAACAGGAACCAATTTATAATCCGGTCTTATATTCCCGAAGAATAACCTAGAGTTATCATTCACCTCACAACAATCTTAATCGTATGGTAGCGAAACAAGATGTTGCGTAATCACAAACGATGAGACGAAGATGTTTGTGATTTCTTTTTATATATTGTCTATCGAAGATATCAATCTCAAGACAATCAATATGATTATACTCGTACGATAGAAGATGCAAGATCTGATCATACAACTACGATAAAGTAGTATCGGTCTGGCTTCACAATCCCAATGAAGTCTTTAAGTCGTTAACCTGGTTTTAGAAGAAGAAAACAAAAGGTTAAAGGAGAACCGACTCTAGCACGCAAACTAGTATCACACGTAAGGTGTGGGGATTAGTTTTGCATTGATGCTAGATGTCCCTTTATATAGTCTTTCAAATCAGGGTTTGCCATTAAGTTACCTTGGTAACAAAGCAATCAATATCCACGTTAGATGAAAACCTGATTTAGATTCACGCTAATATTTCTCAACCATTAGATCGAAAAATTAGATTGTTACACACAATTGAAATGCACGCTTCTAGGTTTGTTAACCGTACCCAAACGTATGCACTTGTTGGTTCAATAATAATTAACCAAAAGATGATTTGATTCACTCGAATAGGTTCATGAACTTTTATAGCCACGGTTTGCAAACTGCATTCCTTAGTCTTTTTAAGTTTAAGTTCAGAAATCATCTTCAGATATATAACCTTCTTAAGTTCGCATACTTGGTTCGCGGACTTAAGTTACCGGGCAGAGTTTACAAACTCCACTAGAAATTCTCGGGATGAGAACTTCGCCGGTTCGCGGACTAGTTTCACAGACTGAGTTCGCTGACTTAGCTTCACGCACTAGTTTATCAACTCCAGCAGAAATTCTCGGGTTTGAGAACTTCGGCAGTTCGCGGACTTGGGTCACGTCATTCTTCCAGTTCTCTTGATCAACAAAGTTCGCAAACTTTGGTTCAAGGAATAAGACTTATACATAAATGTGTTTCCACAACAATGCTTATGTCCACCATTGGTTATGTAATCTAAACTCCCATTCCAATCATTGAAACATTCTTCGTCAAAGCAATTTTCAAAGTGATTGAAACATATCATGACTTTCCTCACTAGGTAAAGATAAACTTGGTCGAAGCGAAAAGCTTACCAACACATATTTCGAGATATAGATAGGTGAGGTATACTCGGCTCGAAATATCAACTGTGTATAATAAAATTCTTAATATAGCATACGACTTTTTGTCTCAAGAAGTAGGAGATAGAATAGATAGACTTTTGAGTGATAGATAAGTTCAAGTCTTCACATACTTTTTTTTCGAGAAGTTCCACCGGTTCCTTGAGTAGTTCTTCTTCTTGTATGATGAATCGCCATGAAGTCCTTGAGCTCAACTGCACTTTCTATCCTAGTCCGAGACTTAGCTATAGTAGACTAGAAATCAACACTTATAGTTTTGATCACTAACATTGACAAACATGCTTGAGATAGCAACGCATGCGAGTTCGACCGAGCAATGATCTAACAATCTCCCCCTTTGTCAATTTTAGTGACAGAACTATCAACACATATGGAATACAAAAAAGATAATGAAACTTTAGTAGCTCCTATTCCACATGTCTAATCTTCAACGTTCCTCGAAATCTTCGTCATTTCCAAGTACTCCAATGATCCCAAAGGTTGTAAGTTTAGCATCATCGTTGTTGAAGATCCGTAGCTATAACAATGAGAAAACATAATTCTCGACCATTATTATACAGTGTCATAGTATTATTACACAGTGTCAAAGTTCAATTGTATCACAACTTCAACAATAATACTATGGTGATATGTATCACTTCCCCTTAGTCAATACTCCATCTCACATGGAAACCACTCCCCCTTACACAATGATCCGAAAACCATATGTATTTGTAATGTGAACTACATATTAATTCTCCCCCTTTTTGTCAATAAAATTGGCAAAGGTACAAGAACGAGATCATAATGAAATTTTCGTAAGAGACATTTCATGACTAAATGAAAAAATACATACTAACTAATTTAGATGCAATCATAAAGCCGAAGCTAAATGCATCCATCAAGGAGTTTAAAGATACAAGATAACCCCTCTAAAATTCCACAGCCGCACACCCCTCAAGATATGACCATTAAGCACAAGTTCAAAAGAACTCTCCCCGATTTGATGTCATTCCCGAGAGAACAACAACGAGCGACCTTAATTTCAAGAGAAAAGAAGGATTTATATTGGACAGCAAAACCATAAGAATGATTTTTATATCCAAAAAACTCAATCAAATTAATCACAAGTAAACCTATGATTAATTTAATCGGAATACGCAACCAAATAAAACACAAAAAGTGATCAATTTAATTGATTATGCTCCACATAAGTAAACTTACGGAGCTACGACTAAGTTTAACCATAAGTAATGATTAGCTTAACCGTTCATATACTCAACACAATAAAAACTTATGGAGTAATAACTAAATAACCAAACAAGATGATTAATTTAGTTCATAATGCTCGACATATAGTACCTTACGGAGCAACAACAAAGCCAATCAAAAATAATGAACTTGGTTGTTTAGTGCTCAACATAAGACACGTTACGGAGCCTCACAGTATTACATAAAATATGGATCAGTAAAGATCAATATTGTGGAATACACAAGGATTCATTCTGTCTTCCATCACTATTCGCATAACGACATTCAATAGACATAATCCTTGCAAACAAAATATTTTAACCTATCTTCCATCAAAGATTGACAATATAGGCTTAAATTTTGTATTTGTCAAAAGTCCATTCATTCTTTAACCAATACATGAATATCAATCAGAAACGACTTTACTTTTGACAAGGTATGGGACAAACATAGTTCACGGACGTAAACACCAATATCCTATAACAAGTTGCAATATAACAAATCATAAAGATTAAATTATGCAAAAACCATCTTCCAAACAAGTTTAGAATTTAAACCAATAAATCTAAAAACATGAAGATGAAACCGTTGGACATAGCAATGTGAAATCACAATAATGGCTATTCCAAACTCTAGTAATCCTTCAAAAATAAGAGTAAATTCTCATAAGAAGTTTCCTATGCAACAAGACAAACTCGTAATGCACATATAAGATGATTTGTCCTTAGAGGGTATAATCAATCTTTTCCGCCAGGATTTACACGAAGAATAACTACCAAAGGCGTATAAAAATATTTTCTTAACAAAGAAGAACATACAAAGTCATTAACGACCATGCACCATAGTTCACATAAAATGATTGTGAACATTCAAGAATCCCATAGTAAAAGCTATTCTTGAAATTCCTTCTTTGTGATTCACCAACAACATTCTTGTAAAAGCTACAATGATCTTAGAAGAGTATTACTCCATGAATCCAAGTGCCCAAGTCCAATAGAAGTGGAACAAGTGCAACAAAACGGAGCAAAATACTCAAAAACAAGAGACAAGACAAATACCAATCTTAACTCATCCAAATCTAAGGTTTATCATCACCATTTTGAGGAGAATCCAAAGAGAAAGAGAGTGCAAAAATAATGAGGTCAATCCGAGTTCGGACGAAGAAGTTACGGCCAAAACAAGTTTACCGAATATCGAAGTCAAGTATGCATACGGGTTTGCAAACGAATTTTCATGACTTGGAGCCGTTTGCAAACTGGGTATGCGAACTAAAACCCCTAGATTCCGATTTTAAATGATGGTATGCATACTTGGTATGTGTACCATGAAGTCCAAACATCCCGAACTATTATTTTCAAACCTAAACATTTAAGAACCTTAAACACAGATCAAGTTAGGTAGAAAAGAACGATAAGAAAGGTATGTGAATCATTATAAGTTCTCTAAGCAAATAAAAGCACAAATCTTTCTCAAGTTTATAGACATACTTTTTTAGATGAATCCAGTTGAATTCTACAGCCTTACCAAACATAATCTGTGCGCCCCAGTTTTCGTGCTTCCCTCACCGTATACATAACAGGGCATTCCTTGGTGAGGATACACTTACAACACAATCAAGTTGTGTTGAGGTGAACAATGTCTTTCTCATCACAAGTGACTTTTATTATCATGAAAGAGATCGTTTTTAGAACCTTTCACATCCAAATCCATCTTCCCAAAGAACTCTTTAAGTTCCAGCATCATGGATACTGCTTTCTCCATAGTCATGGAACTTTCTGGGAGATCATTCCTTTTCACACTCAAAACATCATTGACTTTCTTTGGTATCCACTTTTGAGTGCGTTTAGGAACGACCGAAACCTTCTTCCCATTACTCTCTTCAAGATTTTCCGGAAGAGAATTGGATTGACTATTCTTTTGCAAGTTAGTCTTTCTCCAATTGGGAGCATCAGATCTTGTCTTCGTATTTACGAAGTTATCCTTTTGATAACCATTACGATTGTGAAAAGGATTCGTATGATGTTTATAAGCAAATCTAGGCTTGTCACAGCACTGATTCCTTTTCCTAAGGGTTGGACAGTTACAACCTGTAACGTTAAGAGGATTAGTCTTAACGTATGATCTTGGTTTCACAACTTCTTGTGATGCCCAAACAATAACATCATGAAGTTTCTCATTCCTTATACATAAACGACATCTCCTTTCCAGGTGACCTTTATTTCCGCAATAGTGGAAAACATAAGGAATGTTCTTACCTCGATCTGTATGTGCTGACTTTGAAGGTTGATATACTTTGCTCTTTCGAACCTTAACTGCCGGTGAAGGTATTTCACTTTTTCCATCAGTGGAAACCTTTTGTTGAGAAGAATCACTAGCCTTGACAAATTTTACCTCTTTGCTAATACTTGGAGCATCTATTCCCTTATATCCCAATCCTCGTGTATCACGATGATTTTTACTTTCTCCTAGCATAGTGGTTAATTTGGTTGAACCAGTATTGAACTTTTTCAAGTCATCTTCCAACATCTTGATTTTATCAAGAGCAACAGCTAAATCAGCCTCAAAGCGTTTTTCTCGAGCGAGACAAGCACTTTCTTTGTCATCAAAACTAATTTATTGAGAGTTAAACCTTGCTTCAGATTCTGCAAGTTTCTTTTCCAACAAAAAGTACTTTTGATAAAGATTATCACATTCAAGTGACTTCATACGTAGGTTTCCTCAGAATCCTTGAAGATCGATTCGTTGGAACGATTAGAAACATAAACACTTGCGTAACATCTTCTCAATTTCTTGTTTTCTCGACAGAGAAGAGTCAGAAGAGGAGTGACATGAGAAGTTGTCATCTTCTTCTTTTCTAATGAATTCAAAACCTTCACATACTCAGATACTTCCTCATCAACATCTCTATCAATATATGAATCACCTTCATCAGAAAGTTCATCCAACTGTTCTTCGAGGCGTGTTTCCCAGACTTCAACAGGTTTTATATTAAGAGAATATTTAGATACTGACCTAGATGTGACAGTCCTCTCGGGGGAATCCAAGCTTTGAAAATAATCTGGTAATTTATGAACATGTACGTTATTAGAGATAGACTCGTTCATAATCAGATCGCTACAAACACAGACTTATGAGGTCTTAAACGTATTTGACTGCTCTGATACCAATTGAAAAAGTAGGGGTCTAACAACACCACCCAATATTTCACTTAGCAATATGTATGGACAAACTCGAATATACTTTTAAGAGAATCAACAAGACTCAATCGATTAAAAGTATATCAACGAGTTTATATCTCTCTCTTGATTTGATTTACTCAAGCAGGAACTGCGAGTTCTAATCAATTACAAGGAATAACTCGGATGGTACCAAAGACCAATATCCGAGGATCAATCAATGACAATCAACAACCAAAGGTTGGATTACTCTAATTGATGATCCAACGCACAACCTGTATTATTTCAATTATAAAGATAAAACAATATAATGCGGAAACTAAAATAACACAGACACCAGAAATTTTGTTAACGAGGAAACCGCAAATGCATAAAATCCCCAAAACCTAGTCCAGATTGAACACACATTGTATTAAGCCACTACGGACACTAGCCTACTCCAATCTAACTTCGCACTGGACTGTAGTTGAACCCCAATCAGTTTCCCACTGATCCAAGGTACAGTTGTACTCCATACGCCTCTGATCCCAGCAGGATACTGCGCACTTGATTCCCTTAGCAGATCTCACCCACAACTAAGAGTTGCTACGACCCAAAGTCGAAGACTTGATGACAAACAAATATGTCTCACACAGACAAGTCTATCGAAGGATTAATCTGTCTCACACAGATAAACCCTAAAAGGTTTTGTTCCGTCTTTTGATAATAATCAAGGTGAACATGAATCAATTGATAATCCGGTCTTATATTCCCGAAGAACAGCCTAGAGTTATCAATCACCTCACAAAAATCTTAATCGTACGGTAGCGAAACAAGATGTTGCGGAATCACAAACGATGAGATGAAGATGTTTGTGATTACTTTTTATATCTTGCCTATCGGAGATATCAATCTCAAGCCAATCAATATGATTGTACTCGTACGATAGAAGATGCAAGATCCGATCACACAACTACGATAAAGTAGTATCGGTCTGGCTTCACAATCCCAATGAAGTCTTTAAGTTGTTAACCTGGTTTTAAAAGAATAAAACCAAAGGTTAAAGGAGAACCGACTCTAACACGCAAACTAGTATCACACGTACGGTGTGGGGATTAGTTTTGCATTGATGCTAGATGTCCCCTTATATAGTCTTTCAAATCAGGGTTTGCCTTTAAGTTACCTTGGTAACAAAACAATCAATGTCCACTGTTAGATGAAAACCTGATTTAGATTCAAGCTAATGTTTCTCAACCGTTAGATCGAAAACTTCGCTTGTTACACACAATTGAAATGCACGCTTCTAGGTTTGTTAACCATGCCCAAACGTATGCACTTGTTGGTTCAATAATTGTTAACCAAAAGGTTAGCCATATGAGCATTTCATATCAACCATGTTCTTCTTCACCATAACTAGTTCACATGACTCAAATGAACTAGTTACATAGTTGTTCAATTGCAAAGAATTCTTATGTAACTACACAACACACAATTGAAGCAAAGATGATTTGATTCACTCGAATCGGTTCATGAACTTTTATAGCCACGGTTTGCAAACTGCATTCCTTAGTCTTTTTAAGTTTAAGTTCATAAATCATCTTCAGTATAACCTTCTTAAGTTCGCATACTTGGTTCGCGTTTGGTTTCGTTTTCTTAAGGCGGGCAAGAAGAGAACAGTGATGAAATCCGAACCCTTATCTTGTATGGCAAGTCCTTGCCCTTTACTAGGAAATTAAAGCATCCGTTTTCAAGTCCTCAGCATATATGCAACCGAAGGAATACAGTAAACCTGCTGACATGAGATTCGCGGGTGTTTAGAATCTTACCTCCCGTTCCAGACGGGGGATGAATCGGTTGTAGTCGACTCGGGCCACGACTCCTATGTCATGTAAGAACCCGAGGGGCCGAGGCGATATCGTAATCTCCGTCCTTCTCTGCACACATTTTATATTTAAACTACCCTTCCGTAGGGTTTAAAATAATGTCCCAAAGTTTAAAGTCCAAAGTGTCCAAAAAGAAAAGAAAAATTACAAAAATTAAAAATAAACCCTAATACAGTTTTTTTTTCTAAAAAATAAAAAAATAAAAAAAATCCTAAAAAATAAAAAAAAATTGTCTTCTTTTCAGTTCTTTTCGCTTTGTCTCTTGTTTCAATCCCCAAGGTCTTTAGTCTCCAATTTCTTTTTGATTCAAAACCTGCAATAAATAGACAAATACCCAAAAGCGTAAAATAGAACAAGAAGAATAAAACTAAAAACAAAAACAAAATCTAAAATAAATCTAAAACCCTAATCTAAACACAAATCCGCGTCGGCGGCGCCAAAAATTGATGTGGTTTTTATGTTGTTGTAGAAAGTGGTAGTAAAGTTGTTGTTCACTCAGACTTGTGAAGTTTGTTTTAGACTTCAATTAAAATAAAAACTCAAGATGAAGTTGTTATCAAGATTATAAAAAGCACCCAGACTCAGGATTCCACCATTGACCAATTAAGTGATTTAATCTAATCAGTATTCATGCAATTCTTTGCATTTAAAGTGATTCTAATATATTGCCTCTAGTAGATTTTTGAAGTAACAATTGTATACATCAAGCATGAAACATCAAAAGTCTTAAACTAAGCATGCTCCATCAAAACGGATCACAATCATTCAATAAAAATCAATTTTCCAATATTAGTTCCATACAAATAATCATAAAAGAAATTGCAAGAATTAATTAAAATAGAAATATACCACTTTTCATGGAACAATGGCTTCCTCCGTCGCCTCGGCTAAGGGGTTTAGCTCCTCATATTATTCACATACTCAAAATAGGTGTTCATAGCTCAAAAGGGTGAAAAACAATAGAAAACCAATTAAGTAGATAGTTTGCAACGGTTTATGGGCATTACAAACTGACTGTTACAGAGAACTTTTGCAATAAACTGTTACAGGAAACGATAGAAGGCATATGTTGTAGAATAAAAAACTGTCGTGAGGAGTCTAATATTCTTCGTGTTCTTCCTTCTACACCAACAGAACTCGATTTCCTGCAACTCCTCTTGTTGATCTCTGTGGTGTTCTAAACTTCCCCTAACTTCTCCGAAACTTTCATCCCTCCCCCTGGAACTCGACAACGCCTTTTATATCCCTCGGAAACCTAAAAATCCCGACTAAAATTCTTCTCTTCCTTTCCGTGCAAGTCACGGCAATAATCTCTCTGCCGACTCATTTACACGTTTCTGAACCGTACAACCCATCCCAAACTCTTCCTTAGATAGATATATAAGTATCTTTGGACATAATATCTCGCCTTTAGTCTCTCTGGAATTCCAAAAATAAATCATGCAGAGACCCGTGCAAACTCACTCCCCTGTTTTGCTTGACCCACGAATTAAACCCTGATTTGCCGAATCTGAAGTGATTACCAACCCTGTTTGGGCCTAGCAAGACATATCCAATTCACGCATCCATTGAATCCGGCAACAAATTCACCAGCTCTCTCCAGAAATACCCGTGAAAAGTTCACACCTCTGTTTCCTTCTAACTCGATTTCTAACCACTTTCGATCGACGAAATCACTCCTAATATCCCTTTTTTGCTCTAACAGATGCTTGCCATAAGTTTCAGCCATTGAATCTCCTCAAAACGCGATTAAAACCTCAACCCTAAATCTGCATGTATGATAGTTAACTTTCCCGCCAAAAACCAGAATTCAAATAATGAAGATGGTTGCCCCTAATCAGGAGTAGGGGTGCCTTTATCATCTGACTTGGGTGCTATGGACACAAGTGGGTGCTGCGGACAAGTTTGGGCTATACATAGCCTGGGTGCTCCTTATCCAATCCTGGGGTCCGTTTAGCAATTGTCCTCCGGGGTGCCCGCGCAACTTTTCGAGCCGATTTTTCCAAAAATGTTTATTGGACAAAAATACCTACACACACATAAAACACCATAATAAGTACAAAAATGAGCACTATCAATATATAGAATTGAGAAAAATTGGACACAAAAATGTGTCGATCAAATACCCCCAAACTTATTATTTGCTAGTCCTCAAGCAAAACGGAAATAAATAAAATCCTAACTCACTGTCGCAGGCATCGTGGATTGCATTTAGCGTATGCAATAAGCCTTTAAACCCCTAGGTGGCCCTAGTGCCCGAGTTATAGTCTCGGGAGGGCTTACCAGAGATATACCCACAAAATCTTTACTCCAGACCCTAGCTATCTACGGTAAACCTTGGAAGGCACTAAAGAATCTCCTTGGTTGACATACTTATTGACTACAAGAGGAAGTACCCTGATGCGAAATTCCAATTGTTGTACACGAGTTTGCACTCAAGCATACTAGAATTCATATATAAGTGACAGAGCTCTACTCAGATAGTCGCAATATGGACATCAATATCCGGAGTCAAAACTAATCACATGGATAGATCAAGAAGATGGATATAGAGAAAAACATAGATGGTTTTGATGTTTACTAAGTGAACGGCGTTTCCCATATCTGTCTGAAGGCCTCCGCCAAAATGAACCTATCCTAATGGATTGAGATACTAGTCTGACTAATATCAACACAACTGGCATATACAAGGGAACCAGTGATTGATATTCCTAACTCTAGGTCAACACAGCTGGCACATACAAGGGTACCAGTGGTCGACTTTATTGAATTTATTCCGATTGATCAAATGGTCTGGTCTCAGTTTCTTTTTCTCTCTTTTTTTTCTTTTCTTTTTTTTTTCATTTTTTTTTCTTTTTCTTTTTCTTTTTCAACTTTTTTTTTTCATGGTATCTCAATCACTCTAATTCACCCTAGCATTAGTAACAACTTGAATCGTGAGCCCCACCTAATCACTTAGAGAAACATAGTTTAAAAACAAAACAACATCAAATAGAAGTGAAAAGGACTCAACGAGATATGGTGAAACTATCATGTTATTTCTAACAACTGAGCTATGTGCTTTTATGAATAGACTCTTTAGATGTTGCCATCTAATCAGATTGGTTCCTCAAGTCCTACAACCAAAATGCTTCCATCCACTTAGATTAGTTAGTGCGATCTTTAATAAACATAAATTTCTAGGCTCTAGAGTTTATTAATGCAACTAAAAAGTTTCTCCCACACCCCCAAACTTAAATCTAACATTGTCCTCAATGTTCTAAAGATGAAATTAAAAACATGAACAAGGAGAAATTGTTACCATTTGAAGCAAAATAGTTAAGGAAAGATATTACCGTGTTGCATGAGATTGGGTTACCTCCCAAGAAGCGCCAAGTTTAAAGTCTTCAGCCAGACATCAAGTTTCATAAAATGGCTAGTTACCTTTCAAATCATATATCAGTAGTCGAAATAACTGTGGGTCATCAAAACCAAATAAAACTGCCACTAATATGAAACAACTGCACATGATCAGAAAAAATAACATAAGGAGCACAACCTCATTGAAAGTTTCTTGCAAGACAACTGGATTTATTTAGGGCACCCAATTGGGCTTCATATGAGTGTCTTGAAAAACAGATTCATCCGAACAATGGGACTTTAATATCTGGATTTCCTCCTGAACAGTATCAGGAGGATCAGGCTGTGGAGTCTGAATAGACTCAAGTGATACCTCATATGCACTATGATCAAGTCCCAAGTTATAGACTTCTACTAGGGACAATTGACGATCACTACCCCCAAACTTAGAATTTTGGGTGTCTCTAGATAGACTAGTCACAGTATTCCTAATTTCTAGACCATCAGGTTTCTGAAAAAGGTCAATTGCTTTCTCTGAGTTATAATCAGGTGGTTCATCCTCTAAATTCTTTTGAGGTATACTAGCTGTAGGACTTATATGTTTCATATCATGTATGGTCAACCCTAGAGTTTCCTTAGTGTCTTGAAGCACGATTTCTGGCCTGCTGTCCTGATCGGATGCTATAATCACAGGCAAAGTCTTAGATGGCCCTAAGAATGCAGATTTAGGGTCCAACTTAGGAGGCTCTTCTAAACAAGGTATTAAGGTAGACTCAAAAGCTAGTAATGGTTCTAACCTAGCTTTCCATTTATCAGTATCTAACATAGAAATAGAATCCAACATAGCATTCACTTGTTCAATGTTGCTATATTCGTCGAAATCCATGTTAAAGTGGGCTAGACAACTCTCTAATGGATCTTCCGATATGAGGTTTGGTAATGACTCCTGAATTAAGGTTCCTATCATGTTCACCTCTTCAATGCACGTGTCATCTAGCTCAGAATGTAGCTTATTGACATTAAAAATATTCAACTCAATAGTCATATTACCAAAAGATAGATTGATAATACCATTTCGACAATTTATGATCGCATTAGACGTAGCTAAAAATGGGCGACCTAAAATCACAGGTATTTGGTTCTATGGGTCAGGGACAGGTTGGGTATCTAAGACCACGAAATCCACAGGATAAATAAACTTGTCGACCTCGATAAGAACATCTTATATCACACCACGAGGAATTTTGACAGACCTATCAGCTAACTGCAATGTTATCTTGGTAGGTTTCAATTCACCGAGCCCTAGCTTTAAGTACACATGGTATGGGAGTAAGTTCACACTGGCTCCTAAGTCAAGTAAAGCTTTGTCTACCCTGTGTTTTCCTATCGTACAAGCAATGGTAGGTGCACCTGGGTCTTTATACTTAGGAGTTGTGGGGGTTCTGAATGATCAAACTTACATGACTAGCTAAAAAGGCTTTTTTAGGGACACTAAGCTTTCGCTTTCGCGTACACATATCCTTAAGGAACTTGGCATAAGCCGGAACTTGGCATAAAAATATTCAACTCAATAGTCATATTACCAAAAGATAGATTGATAATACCATTTCGACAATTTATGATCGCATTAGACGTAGCTAAAAATGGGCGACCTAAAATCACAGGTATTTGGTTCTATGGGTCAGGGACAGGTTGGGTATCTAAGACCACGAAATCCACAGGATAAATAAACTTGTCGACCTCGATAAGAACATCTTATATCACACCACGAGGAATTTTGACAGACCTATCAGCTAACTGCAATGTTATCTTGGTAGGTTTCAATTCACCGAGCCCTAGCTTTAAGTACACATGGTATGGGAGTAAGTTCACACTGGCTCCTAAGTCAAGTAAAGCTTTGTCTACCCTGTGTTTTCCTATCGTACAAGCAATGGTAGGTGCACCTGGGTCTTTATACTTAGGAGTTGTGGGGGTTCTGAATGATCAAACTTACATGACTAGCTAAAAAGGCTTTTTTAGGGACACTAAGCTTTCGCTTTCGCGTACACATATCCTTAAGGAACTTGGCATAAGCCGGAAGTTGCCTAATTGCTTCTAGTAACTGAAGGTTTATGGTAACTTTCCTAAAAAACCTCCATTATGTCATTAAAGTTGGATTCACTCTTTGTTGGAACTAATAGCTGTGGAAATTGGGGTCTAGGCATAAAATAGGGCCTCTCAGGAGCCGAATTGGCATCATCATAAACTTTATCAGTCTCTTCATCTATGGTTGGTCCTGAGGGGTGAACTACAATATGCTCACTATTGGGCATGGTTACCTGATTGTCTACTACTCTACCACTCCTAAGGGTTCTAACAGCATTCAACTGATGTGATGATTTTGTACCTACTTCATGAACTCCTCTAGGGTTGGGTTGTGTTTGACTTGGAAACCTACCTTTTTCTCTCAAAGACTCATTTATCAAACTAACCTGGGTTTTTAACTCGGCAATAGCTTAACCGTTTTCTTGCCCTATCCTGTTACTAGCTTCCATGCTTTGTGAAAGCAATTGACGCATATTTTCAGTATTTTGAATAAAAGAGGTGAGAGTTTCCTCTAGACTTAAAATTTTCTTATCAGACTGATTCTGAAACTGAGATGATCCTGAAGTATTCTTGGTATAGCCAAAACCTGGGGGAACATTAGAATTACTAAACTGACCTTGATTCTGGTCCTTAGACCATGAGAGGTTCGGATGGTTTCTCCAACCAGGATTATAGGTTTATGAATATGGGTCAAACTTTTGACGGTTATCAAATCTAGTGTTATTATTATAAATAGCATTGGCTTGCTCTTCAATAGTCCGGCCTTCCCAAAAAAGCTCTACTCTACTACTAGTGTGACCCAATTCTAAAGCTTCTAACCTTTTAGCTATTGCTGCAATTTTGGCATCTGATTCATAGCCTCCTTCTACCCTATTAACGTTTCCTCTTCCTAGAAGAATTGTTTTCTTGGGTTCCCTACTATATTCCCATTGTTGGGTCTTTTCGGCGATTTCATGCAAATAATCCATCACCACATCAACAGTTTGGATTTCAAACCCACCTGTACACATGGATTCTACTGTGGTTGCAGTGGGATAATCAAAACCCTCAAAGAGGATCTGGACTAGCCTAACCTTTTCTAAACCATGATGAGGACATTGGGCTAATAGATCATTGAACCTTTCCAAATACCTATACAAAGATTCTCCCTCCTGTTGAGAAAATGTGCAGATTTGCGTCCTAATAGACGATGTTTTGTGCCTAGGGAAAAACTTGTTCAAAAAGGCAGATGTAAGTTGTTCATAAGTTTCGATTGAACCGGAAGCCAAACTATATAGCCACGATTTGGTTTTATCTTTTAGGGAAAAAGGGAATAACCTAAGTTTCAAAGCATCATCATCAAGGTCTCTAATCTTTAGGGTACTACAAATTTCCTCAAAGTCCCTAACATGGAAGTATGGGTTTTCATTTTCTTTCCCTAAAAAGATTGGGAGCATTTGTAGGGTCACAGGCCTAAGTTCATAATTTTCTTCAGTTTCAGCTAACCTGATACAAGAGGGACGAGTAGTCCTAGTAGGGTTCAACAAAGCTTTCAAAGTTGCCATTTCTGGCACTATTGGAATATCAGAGATTTTCTCCTCAACGGACGTTCAAAAACAGAATCTTCAAGAATCGGACTTTCTAAATTGAGGTAATCGAGACACTTATAACTACTAGGTTTCTCTTTAACAAATCTACCTAGGGCGTCTCTTTTACGTTCAGGCATGCAAAAGAATAAGGAAGGGGATTCTATTCAATCACAAAGCAAGGCTGACTCAACCAAATCAAACCTATTAATTTCTAGCAAACAAAAAGCATGATGGCTCCACTTAGATTGTTTCTAGACCAACTTCTATTCTTTCGAAAAAGAACTCGTTACAATCTAAGAAAACCCCTCTGGAATCAATCCGAGTCAAAGTAAGTTGAATAGAGGCGAGGGAAGCTCGTTGGAGCTTTGATACCCAAGGCCTCACCGGTATTACAAGGCGGCGCAGTCACGCATTCAACTCACAGAAACAATCATGAACTTCGAAGTATGCTCAAAAGAGTAACCAATATTTTTCGAACGACTTTCCTATTAAGCTCGTTACCCTATAGGTCTCGTTCTAGTCAAAATTTTAGGCTTAGGTTCGCGTTTGGTTTCGTTTTCCTAAGGCGGGAAAGAAGAGAACGGTGATGAAATCCGAACCCTTATCTTGTATGGCCAGTCCTTGCCCTTTACTAGGAAATTAAGCAGCCGTTTTCAAGTCCTCAGCATATATGCAACCGAAGGAATACAGTAAATCCGCTGACATGAGATTCGCGGGTGTTTAGAATCTTACCTCCCGTTCCAGACGGGGGATGAATCGTTTGTAGTCGACTCGGGCCACGACTCCTATGTCATGTACGAACCCGAGGGGCCGAGGCGATATCGTAATCGCCGTCCTTCTCTGCACACAGTTTATATTTAAACTACCCTTCCGTAGGGTTTAAAATAATGTCCCAAAGTTTAAAGTCCAAAGTGTCTAAAAAGAAAAGAAAAATTACAAAAATTAAAAATAAACCCTAATACAGTTTTTTTTCTAAAAAAGGAAAAAATAAAAAAAATCCTAAAAATTAAAAATAAAATAAAATTGTCTTCTTTTCAGTTCTTTTCGCTTTGCCTCTTGTTTCAATCCCCAAGGTCTTTAGTCTCCAATTTCTTTTTGATTCAAAACCTGCAATAAATAGATAAATACCCAAAAACGTAAAATATAATAAGAAGAATAAAACTAAAAACAAAAACAAAACCTAAAATAAATCTAAAACCCTAACCTAAACACAAATCCGCGTTGGTGGCGCCAAAAATTGATGTGGTTTTATGTTGTTGTAGAAAGTGGTAGTAAAGTTGTCGTTCACTCAGACTTCTGAAGATTTGTTTTAGACTTAAATTAAAATAAAAAATCAAGATGAAGTTGTTATCAAGATTATAAAAAGCACCGAGACTCAGGATTCCACCATTGACCAATTAAGTGATTTAATCTAATCAATATTCATGCAATTCTTTGCGTTTAAAGTGATTTTAATATATTGCCTCTAGTAGATTTTTGAAGTAACAATTGTATACATCAAGCATGAAACATCAAAAGTCTTAAACTAAGCATGCTCCATCAAAACGGATCACAATCATTCAATAAAAATCAATTTTCCAATATTAGTTCCATGCAAATAATCATAAAAGAAATTGCAAGAATTAATTAAAATAGAAATATACCACTTTTCATGGAACAATGGCTTCCTCCGTCGCCTCGGCTAAGGGGTTTAGCTCCTCATATTATTCACATACTCAAGATAGGTGTTCATAGCTCAAAAGGGTGAAAAACAAGAGAAAACCAGTTAAGCAGACAGTTTGCAACGGTTTATGGGCATTACAAACTGACTGTTACAGAGAACTTTTGCAATAAACTGTTACAGGAAACGATAGAAGGCGTATGTTGTAGCATAAAATACTGTCGTGAGGAGTCTAATGTTCTTCGTGTTCTTCCTTCTACACCAGCAGAACTCGATTTCCTGCAACTCCTCCTGTTGATCTCTGTGGTGTTCTAAACTTCCCCTAACTTCTCCGAAAATTTCATCCCTCCCCCTGGAACTCGACAACGCCTTTTATATCCCCCGGAAACCTAAAAATCCCGACTAAAATTCTTCTCTTCCTTTCCGTGCAAGTCACGGCAATAATCTCTCTGCCGACTCATTTACACGTTTCTGAATCGTACAACCCGTCCCAAACTCTTCCTTAGATAGATATATAAGTATCTTTGGACAGAATATATCGTCTTTAGTCTCTCTAGAATTCCAAAAATAAATCATGCAGAGACCCGTGCAAACTCACTCTCCTGTTTTGCTTGACCCACGAATTAAACCCTGATTTGCCGAATCTGAAGTGATTACCAACCCTGTTTGGGCCTAGCAAGACATATCCAATCCACGTCATCCATTGAATCCGACAACAAATTCACCAGCTCTCGCCTGAAATACCCGTGAAAAGTTCACACCTCTGTTTCCTTCTAACTCGATTTCTAGCCACTTTCAATCAACGAAATCACTCCTAATATCCCTTTTTTTGCTCTAACAGATGCTTGCCATAAGTTTCAGCCATTGAATCTCCTCAAAACGCGATTAAAACCTCAACCCTAAATCTGCATGTATGATAGTTAACTTTCCCGCCAAAAACCAGAATTCAAATAATGAAGATGGTTGCCCCTAATCCAGAGTAGGGGTGCCTTTATCACCTGACTTGGGTGCTATGGACAAAAGTGGGTGCTGCGGACAAGTTTGGGCTATACATAGCCTGGGTGCTCCTTATCCAATCCTGGGGTCCGTTTAGCAATTGTCCTCTGGGGTGCCCGCGCAACTTTTCGAGCCGATTTTTCCAAAAATGTTTATTGGACAAAAATACCTACACACACATAAAAAACCATAATAAGTACCAAAATGAGCACTATCAATATACAGAATCGAGACAAATTGGACACAAAAATGTGTCGATCACAAGCTAAGTTCGATCTAACGGTTGAAAGATATTAGATTGGGTCTAATAAGGTTTTCTTCTAACGGTGAATATTGAATGCTTTGTTACCAAGGTAGCATTGATTGCAAACCATGATTTGAAGACTATATAAAGGAGAACTCTAGCAACTGGGAAACCTAACCCCACTCCTCATGTGTGATACTAGTTGCGACTAGAGTCGATTCTCCTTTAACCTAGGTTTTTCCTAAAACCATTATAGGTTAACGACTTAAAGACTTCACTGGAAGTGTGAAGCCAGACCCAACTATTTCCTATGTAGTTGCATGTTCTGATCTTGCTTTGTTCTATCATATTGAGTACTATCTTCTCTAAGATTTGCTCGAGATTTAACAATAGGCAAGATAAAAAGTAGTCACAAACATCTTCGTCTCATCATTTGTGATTCCACAATATCTTGTTTCGCTACCATACGATTAAGATTATTGTTAGGTGATTGACATTACTAGGCTATTCTTCGGGAATATAAGTCCTGTGTATCAAATTATTCATGTTCACCTTGATTTATCAAAACACGAAACAAAACTCATAGGTATTTCTGTGCGAGACAAATTTATCTATTCAATAGACTTTTTTGTGTGATACAGATTTGTTTATCAAGTCTTCGACTTTGGGTCGTAGCAACTCTTAGTTGTGGGTGAGATCAGCTAAGGGAATCAAGTGCGTAGAGTCCTGTTGGGATTCAGATGCGTAATGAACGCGAATGTACCTTGATCAGTGTGAGATTGGTTAGCGCTCAACTACATTCCAGTCTGAAGTTAATTTGCAGTAGGCTAGTGTTTGTAGCGGATTAATACAGTGTGGTGTTCAAATCTGGACTAGGTCCCGAGGTTTTTCTGCATTTGCGGTTTCTTCGTTAACAAAACTTCTTGTGTCTGTGTTATTTCTTTTCCGCATTATATTTTTTTATATAATTGAAATATCACATGTTGTGTGTAAGTTCAATCAATTGTGAGTCCGACCTTTGGTTGTTGATTGAATTGATTAATACTTGGATATTGGTTTTTGATACCGTACTAGTTGTTTCTTATATTAATCAGGCTCACGGATTTCTATCTGTTTGATTTGATGATTACATTAAGAAACAAATATATAACTCTTGGATATATTTCTTGATTGATCTCGCTTTATTAGTTGGTGCTCTCAAAATTATATTGAATTAGTCCATACAGATTGCCTAAACAAAATATTGGGTGTGGTTGTTAGACCCCCACTTTTGCAGAATATATTTAGCCGGTCTGGGTGTGGTGATAACTGAAAGGGCGCATGTAAACAAAGTGATAGCAGAGAAAATTCCTTTAAAGATAAACGATGCACTAAAAGAAAGAGATATAGAATTCCAGCATTTCAGTAAATAAATCAACCCCAATGGTCATCAAAAGAAGACTTCCCTTAGTAATAATGAAAGTCCAATTAGACAAGGAGATAAGATTTCGATTTACCATGTCAAAATACTTAATTCTGAGTTGAAGGAAAACTCTGATAATGTCGAAGCAGAGAAAAGGGTAGCACCGGATCCTTCCCTATATATATCTGAAGATTCCAAAATTGTAGGTGTGAGTAGCACAAAGTGAAAAAGAAAAGCTCGAGATAGAATCTCTTAGAGTAACCAGGATAAATATGAGGTTTTTGTGGCAGGGAATTAAATACATCCATCGCCACCGGATATTGATGAAGTTGATCATCAAATATCAAAGGCTGGAGAAATTTCGTCCAAAGCAGGTAACAAGTGTGTAGTGATTTCCCAAATCAACCATATGATCAATGTTAGTCTATTTGTGAAACTGTCGAGGGTTAGGAAACAACTCGACAGTTCATCATTTCAGAAGTTTCCTCAAATCTTGTAATTTTCTATTACTATCTGAAACAAAATTATCCCATCAAAAGTCTAATAAATTATTTACGTCCTTAGATTTTCCAATTTTGTTTTCCTTCATGATATTAGTAGAGCTGTAGGTGGTTCTCTTCTCTGGCAAGACAACATCGATTTACATGTTATATCTATAACCTAGAATCTTATCTACTGTCAAATAACTGAGCTTCTAAATCCTAAACGGGACTTATTATATATCTATGGTCTCCCTGAGTTTCTTGATAGGAATCCTTTTTGGTCCCATATTATATAATACCAAATCCATAAGTGTTCGTTGCAAAAATGGAGTACACAAACTTTTAGCCATGTTACCAGAAAATTTGAGAAAGCAAAACCTGAGCTTCTTTAAGTTCAAAAAAAAAAACATTTAAGAGATACTAGAAAGGAGGAAGAGAAGTTGACATTGAAGATTGAGTTGAATGAAGTGGTCATAAATTTCGGCTTCAGAGAAACAAGACTCACTGGGATTTAACTGCAGACAAAAATACTCAGATGTTAATTTATCGGGTGAAGCAGAGGAGAAAAAAATGATTTGATTGAGACCCTCAAACTTAAGAATGGTTCTTAGATCTCTGATCAAAAAGTTATAACTTGTCAGCTAATCAATCATTTTGCTCTATGTTCAAGAAATATTATGCGGACCAGAGTATCAACATTAATTTCAACCCCACAAGTACTAACAGTGAGGAACTGAACATGTCAATCTCATCTATCCCCATGAATGAGGAAATATTAAATGTAATAAACCAAATGGGGTCTCTCAGATCCCCCAATCCTGAAGAAATGCCAGCGTTGTTTTATAAGTGATGTTGGAGTACAGTTGGAGTCGATGTATACCAGCTAATCAAGGAAATCTTCGCCTCTTCTTCTATCCCACCGGGTATGAATCATACCCATCTTATGCATGTCCCAAAAGTTAAAAGATTTTCTATCCCAGTAGAGTACATGAAAATTTTCCTATGTAGTATTTTTTATAAAGTCATTTCTAAAGTTATTCCTAGGAGGTTAAAGTCATTGCTAGAGAACCTCGTGGACAAAGTGCAATCGGCTTTTATCCCTGGTGGAAACATATTAAATGATGTCCAAACTGCCAAAAAATTATTGCACTTCATGAATCTATCCAAAGCTGTAATTAGGGTTTTTGCTCTTAAGATAGACATATAAGGCTTATGATAGGATCTCTTGGAGCTTCCTAAGTCGGTGTCTAAAGGCTTTTGGTATAACTGGTAATACACATCAGCTGGTCATGAATTGTGTATGTACTTCTACTTTTTCTATCCTAGTTAATGGAGCTTCAAAAGGTTTCTTCACTAGGGAGAGAGGGATAAGACAAGGTTGTTCCATCTCTCCATATCTATTTATTCTTTGTTTCTAGGGGCTTACTTGGATGATAAGGAAGATGGAGAATACTTCCTTGTATAATGGGTACAAAGTTAATTGTTGGGCACCCGCAATATCGATTTTTTCAGACGACTTTCTTTTATTTGGGAATTTGGACGAGAAGCAGGTGCAAACTCTCCAAGACGTGCTCACTACTTACGCTCTTTGGTACGGTCAACAAGCTAACCTCGATAAATCTGTTGTCTATTTTAGTTTAGGAGACCCTCTTTCAAGACAAAATCAAATGACTCAGCTTTTGGGGGTGAAGGAAATGGAAATTAATGACAAGTACTTAGGCTTTCAATTGCTAAAACCAGCTCATAGGGTGGATATATTTCTACAATTTTCTATTCGAAAAATATTAAACAAGCTGGCGGGATGGAATGGTAATTTTCTTATTTCTGCGGGCTAGATGATCCTCATCAAACATGTTCTGGGGTTAATCCATTCGTTTTATATGTCAACTAGTCTTCTTCTGAAGACCAACATATATAAACTAACAAGAATTATCATGAACTTCGGGTGGGAGAAGTGTCATGATACAAAGAAGAGGCATTTCATAAAGTATATAGGACAAGTTTGAAGACGAAAAAGAAGTGGGCAGACAGGGAATTAGATCTCTGATGGACTTTAATAAAACACAAATTTCCAAACTCATATGAAAGTTATTGGATGACCCAAAATGTCTGTGGAGACCAATCATGAATCCCAAGTATCTGAGGACGACCAACTTTTGGGAGGAAAAAACTAATTCTAGAAGCTCCTCCACTTGGAAGGCGATGATCAGTGTTAGAGAGGATACAAAATACAATTTTTTTTGGACAGTTAGAGATGGCGAACCAATTAATATTGTCAAAGATCTTTGGATTCAAATGTACCTAGTTCGGAAGTGGTCATTAATAACAACCACGGAGGAGAGATGAAGAGGGTCACTGATCTGATTCTTAAAAATCGTAGAAGATAGAATGAGGAGATTATTCAAGAATCCTTTGATAGTAATACGACTCAACAGATACTTCAGATCTATATTCCATACTAGGAGAAAAATATCAAGGACAGGATTATTTGGATTCCTCATCCGAATGGTTCCGTTACCACTAAATCTTTTCAGAAGCAGCTAGGATAAGTGCATCCCTCTACTTCTGCACTCCACAACAATCTCTTCCCTTGGAAAAGTTTTTGTAAGGTAAAGAATCTTGCTCCTAAAACCCATATTCTCATTTGGAAAGTTATACATGATGGGCTTGCCATTCTGAATTCATTAGGAAAGTATATACCTCGTATAGACATAGACTGTAAATTATGCAGAAACCATGTAGAATCTGTGGAACACCTTCTTTGCAATGTCCTGTCGCTACTGCTGTTTTATTTGTCTCTCAAATTGGGTATAGGGGGAACCAAATTGGTCAGAAGAATAATATATTTGTTTGGTTGGCGGAAGGCTACGAAGTATCTATAATGGGCATTTATGCGTGGTGGGCCATTTGCTTGCAAGAAATGACAAGATCTTTCAAGGTATAAACCCGAATATTGAGAATATCATCAGGGATGCAGAATATTGGTTCAAGTTTAGTCAGTAACCTTTGGAGGATGTCCACATGAAAAATGACGTGATGCAGAGAAGCAAAGATGTTCTTAGATGGAATCCACCTCCATCTGATAGATTAAAAATCAATAAGGAGGGTGTACTATTGGTCATCATCTCTCAATCCCTCTCGAAGCAGATACTAGGGCTGTTATGTTGGGTGGAATCTCATATAATTGTTAGAATCCTCAACAATGAAACTTCTTCCATCCCTTGGAGATTAAGAAGCATGATCTTTCAGATCAGAAATTTGAAAAAGCAGTGCAGTAGCGTGGAATTTTCCTTTTGTGAAGAAAAACGCGGATTTTTTGGCGCACAACCTTGCTAGTTTTCTTTCTCCAACCAGATCTTTGACTAGTGGCTCGAAACTCCTCATTTTTGTATTTTCAATCTCTTTTGGAGGTGCTTCCCCCCCCCCTTTTTTTTTTTTTTGCTTTTTTTTGCTTTTCTATCTAGTAAAAATAAATAAATAACCTTTTTTGAGTCAGAAAAAAAAGTTTTGTTTTCATATTAATAGAGTTTTATTACTAAAAAGTACTATTTTTCTTAACCACTTTTAATAATAAGGATTTTTTTTCCTAAAAAGAGATTGAGAATACGAAAAGTTTATAAAAAACTGGCCGGAATCCTAGCAACCGGATGGGCACCAACCACCTTCTGAATAACTATCCCTAATCAGTGAAAAATGAAATTACATTTCTTTGCGTAACCATCAAACCTAGACAGGTGATTATGCAACCTGTTCAAAAGATCAACTGTGGCCTCACCAAGTTCCTCGAAAGTCGTAAAGGCTAATGTACCAAAACCAAAACCCTGAGCCAAGCATTTATCAAAGTATTTTTTGTGTTTATGCGAAATGGCATTACTCAAAGCTAAACCTGGTTGATAAGTACGGACTCCCCTCACCAGTAAAAGGCGAAACCCCAGTCACATATAAAGAGACATCCTGACCATTATCTTAGTTGTAAATTAGAATATCCGCCGGTCTCAGAGCTCCACCATCATTAGACAAAAATCCCAAAGCCACCTCCTTCCCAGCTGGCACACCAGTCCGATAACACATGTCAGCAATAGTGTCACGAACAAGGTCATGCCGAAACTTAAGGTCCACCTCATGAGCACAATGTAAAGCATGATCCCCAAAGTAGTCCATATCCCGATCAAAAAAAGCACATTGACTATTTGCAGTAAATAAAGGGATACCCAAGCGATAACAAAGAACTGCACTAAATTGGCATGCCCCTAACCTTTGGTTGAGCTCCTCAATGGGCAATGCTTTGAGAAAGTCTGGAGTATGAATAGACTTTTTACATTGCCAGAGGGCACGATCACGAGTAGACATAGAAAACTTCTTAGGCATCTCCTTCATGACAACCTCAAAATACTTAACCACCAAAAGCTTCATGGGATGAAGGGCAGTAAGATCGACGTTGACATTAGGACATACACTGGAAAATAACTCCATAGACTGCTTAAGACCAAGACCAGGACCCATCAATGAAGTGTTATGCAAGATGATAGATTGAAGGGACTGTGTCTGGATAACCGAGGCCAAGTAACAATAGTGAATTGCATTTTCCATGAAGAATAAGCCAAGACCACCATGCCTAAGAGTTAAAGAAATAATCCGATGTTGTAACAGCCCCGTACCTGGCCCATCATTCGTGATAATGTGACGCACATGCTGAACTAAATGAAAATTTGGTTTTACATGATTGCCAAAGGATGGTACCAAATCTGCTAAAGGCGGGTACCAAACTAGGATCAAATGACCAGGATTACTTTGTCTTATATGGATTGGTACCCGTCCCACTAATAGCGGTACCTGCCTTTAGCAATCTTGGGTTTTTATATCACTATGTAAAAAATGTTCGAGCAACACAAGCCAAGGAATTTCATTTCTGTAATCGTACCTTGGGGTGATTGTAGAAACACTTAAATCAGCCGACTTTGCCCAAACAAAACCACATTTTGGCGTGTGGACACCCAATCTGTTTCTCGGTTGCATAGGGCGCGAGTGAATTTTTGAAAACAGTCGTTTTCATGGGTTGGGTGCGGGTGGAACATCATTTATCCGTTGGACAACCGATACTAAGGATAATGATAGTAATATGCATATATAAAGGTTATTATAGAAAATCGGTAGATGATATATATAGTTGCTATTGGGAAGCACTGAAGATCCTCAATGATATACCAAAAGTATCAATTTTACATTGATTATAGGCCTCTATATCAATAAATATTACAGTATAATTTTGATTGCTGGAAAGACATTGTGTTACTTTTTATTGATGTTAATCTAAATTTTTAAACTAAATTATATTACTCATGTTCAATGTTTATTCATTTTGTGTACATTTTTTTTTGAAACCACAAATACATCTGTATCCAATCTGTTCATTTGCTCCACGACGGATGTCACATCCAGCGGATAATGGATTGGATGTGGATAAATTTTCTAATCCGCTATTCAGGATGGATTGGACACAGGTGATACCAAATGTGCATCGACCTATCGTCCGCTCACCCATCCAATTAGGGGTGAGCATGGGCCGGTATGGACCGGTTTTCACCTCATCCGCATCCAATCCAATGCACTACGGATTTCAAATTTGGCATCCGCGTCCAATCTATATCCAACGGATTTGCATCTAATGGATCCACGGATGGACGAATTGGATGCGGATAATCCAATGGGTTTGTATTAATGAAAATTTATAGTGAAGAAAATAAAGGCAACACAAATGACTCCTTATAAAACCTACGTATCTTATATATGTATACAAATATAAAAATTTCACGTACAACACCCCCAAGCAAACACCTTAAAAATTCCTAAATTATCCATAATATTTTCTTGAACTATATAAATGCCCTTAATTTAGCGGATATGGATGTCCAGCGGATTTTCGAAGTTGCATCCAGAACCAATCCGTCATCCGTTGGATTTCAAAAATTCCATTCGCATCCAACCCATCAACGAACGGTCTGGGCATCCATCCACAAAAGAACGGTTGGTCCCGATTAAACCCACGGATTACAGGCCAAATGCTCACCCTTACGGTGTCATGGAGGGCATTTCGTCAGAATGATCTTTAAGGGACCATGGTTTTTTTGAGGGGACCATGGTTTTATTAGGCCACCTTCCCTATAATTATAAGGGGTGTCCTAAAGCGTTGAAATGACTAACCTACCCTTAACCTAATTTAATTTAAAACCAACCTAATAACCACCTATATATATATAATTACCACCTCCTCACACCACCACCACCGATTACCACCACCACCACCTCCGATTATCACCACCACCAACCACCGATTACCACCACCACCTCCTCCCACCACCACCGCCCACCACCCCCGATTACCACCACCACCACCTCCGATTATCACCACCACCAACCACCGATTATCACCACCACCTCCGACTACCACCACCACCAACCACCACCACCTCTATATATATAGCTTAATTTAGAACATTAACAAAGATATTCACACAAACGCATTACTTGTCATTCGTTTTTGGTTGAATAAATGAGAAGTATTCACCAAAATGAGTTGAAAATGGAAGTTGCAGAGAGGTTTAATGGAGGTTTTTTTCAGAGAAAAGTTCGGTTACGTCGAAAAACGTTTGGTTTCGTCGCAAAAAGTTCGGTTATCACGAATTAATTTTTTCTTAACCGAACTCAGAGTTTGGTTGATTCGCAAAAAATACTTTTAACCGAACTCCTTGTATTAGAACAACACAAGTCCATAAGTTCGGTTCCTTCGCAAAATAATATCAACGAATTTTAGTTTACGAAAATAATGAGAAGTCCAAAAGTTCGGTTCGATCGCAAAAATGTTAAGTTTTCTTTGTAACTGAACTCTACCTTTGAAATTTCGTAACCGAACTCTACCTAATTCGCCAAGAAATAAATTTCGTAGTAACCGAACGTTTGCCTAATTGCATATATGCATATATGCATATGTAAGCCCAATTCGGTTGATTCGCAAAATATGTTGAAGTTTGCGAACCAATCGAACTTCTAACACTAAGTTACTTTTAACCTGTAGTTCGGTTGGCAACTTGGTTGCGTTGAAGTTTGCGAACTAACCGAACATACCTCTGTAAATCTTATTACTAAAGTCGGCTACCTGCGTGTTTGAAGAAAGAAACCGACCTTTGTGTTCGGTTATATGTTCTTAACATTTATTAACCGAAATCCGTGTTCGGTTACCTGTTCTTCACACTTGGTAACTGAACTACCTGAACCTAGCATGATTTTTTTATAAAAATTTACAGTTTTATGAATATTTGGACCAATTCAACCACCATTATCTAAGTTTGAAGCATACTTGGGTACCCAAATACTCTTCCTCCGGTTGTGGTTGGTAAAATCCATCATTTTCATCTTGAGATTGAGTTTGTGGAAGAATACATTGACCATCTAAGAAATAACTCATTGACCATCTAAGAAATAACTCATATCTGGATCATTGTGACGATTAACAAATACTCTAGGAGAGGATGGAGATGAAGAATCAGATGATCTATCATCACTTGAATACTCAAGCTTAGTGAATTGTTTTTTTTTCCATGTTTTTCATCATTATCTTCTATAACTTTAGTCTCTCAATAATTCTACTTCTTTAACTTAATCATTTCACTAATGATTTCACTAATCATTACCCAAAATTAATCAAGAAGGTAGTTTAGGTATTAATATAAATATCTAGATAAGGGATGATCTAGATTTATTTCTGAATGTCTTACTAAAAATAGAACCATGATCCCAAAAAATCGTTTTTTCGTTAGGTTCTAGCCCAATATCTATTACCACTACTAGGAATTACTAGTTAATCCACTATAGGAAGAACCGGTTACTGTGTAGTCCATCATCAGAAAACAATTACTCGCTGGTCCAAAAACATGCTTTTGGACCAGATTTTTTATTCTCTCGTCCAGCATACGTGCAAGGTGTTTTATGTGTATTTCATAAATGTCGTAATTGTCCCTCCGTCCAATCAATACCTAACATAAAAACACGTCAAGCATATTATTTTTATTTTTCAGATCTGAATCGATTAAGAAGAAGAAGACCGAGAGCAGATTCATGAAGAAGAAGAACAAAGAAGAAGAAGATATAATTCAATTGAAGAAGAAGAACAACAAAGAAGAACAAGATATCATTCCATTAATAGATCAGCGAAGAAAATAAATAAAGAGATATGGATTTAATCAATATTGAGATTCTTAACTTTTTAATCTATTTCCTCGTCTGGATCTGTTATTCAACATTGAAAACGAAGGTAGTCCATTCAAACGATATGATTTAGTTTATTAAAGTGAAGATTAATACTCCTTTCGTCTCCGGTTAATTTTGATTTCAATTTTTTGTTAATTTATCTTTGATCAAATTGTTTTGGGTTTTAGGTTCGTATAAAAAAGATTGGGAGATTTTGTACGATCCTACAATAACCCAATTGTTTTTCTTTTTTTGTACATATTTTCATTCAGAACATATTGAATCATCAACATTTTCCTTTTATACATATTTTCTTTCAGTACATATCAACATGTATTGTTGGATCATCTACTCTTTTTTCTTTTGTACTTTTTTTTTCTTCTGTACATATTTTCCTTGAGTAAATATTAATATGTATTGTTGTATCAATATGTACTATTGAATCATATACTTTTCCATTGATACACGTTTTTGTTCAATACATATCAATATGTATTATTGGATATGTATTGTTGGATCATCCACTCTTTTTCTTTGGGTACGTATTTTTCTTTAGTACATATCAATATGTAGTGTTGGATCATCTACTCTTTTTTTTCTTTTGTGCTCTTTTCCCCTCGGTACTTGGTTTCCATGAGTACATATCAACATGTACTATTAGATCAATATGTACTGTTGAATCATACTTTTTCCTTCAATACATATTTTCCTTCGGTACATATCAATATGTATTGTTGATCAATATGTACAATTGGATCTTCTACTCTTTATTTTTCTTTGTACTCTCTTCTTCTACTGTGGTATTTGTGTATTCTTTGTATTTTCGATCTTGTTTTTACCAGGATTCACCAAATGTAAATTTCTCCATGGTTTTAGTAAAATAGGGTTTTCTTCAATCTTTTTTCAATATGTATTATTGATCAATATGTACAGTTTGATGAGTTTGTTTGATTTTTTTGTTTGTCTGTTTGATGATTTCCTTTTTAACATTTCAGTTTGTTTGGTTGGTTTGAAAATTTGATTTTTCATTTTGATTATTTTTGCTCTAAACCTAATCATATTTTAGTTTATTTTTGCTGTTTTGATTTTGCAGTTTTCATTACTGTTGATCGAGAAGAAAGAACGAAGAAGTTGTAGAGAAGAATAAAGAAGGAAATAGTGGGAGGAAACGGTTAAAGCGTGAGTGAGGATAGCCTGGTAACTTTACATATGTTTAAACCTTTTTGAACTAAAGGATAAATGTTTAATCCCGCTGGACTAGCCACTAACCCGGGTCGGATTTAGTGGACTAAACAGGAAATCCCTACTAACCAGACAAAAGCCCAGTTTTTTTGTTAAAACGTGGCGATCTCTTATTGGCAGTAGCATAGGTTGACCTGATATTATGTCCTACTAACCGGGACCCATAATTAACCTTTGACCGAGTCTATAAAAATAAAATTCAATTTTTCATTGTCATTGTCATTTCCATTTTATTTTCCCCTTTCTTCTTCTGAAATCCGTGTCCAGAGACTGAGAATTTGAAAACCCTAATTACAGATCCGGCCATGGCATCAACTAAGGAACGTGAGAATTTCGTCTACGTTGCAAAACTCGCTGAACAAGCTGAACGTTATGATGGTTAGGGTTTCGTTTTCCAGATCTTTGATTTTGATTTTTGATTTAGGGTTTTCTGATTTGTTTTTGTGTGTGTTTTTATGATTAGAAATGGTGGATTCGATGAAAAATGTGGCGAAACTTGGTGTTGAATTGACTGTTGAAGAGAGGAATCTTCTGTCTGTTGGTTATAAGAATGTGGTTGGAGCTCGTAGGGCTTCATGGAGAATCTTATCTTCGATTGAACAAAAAGAAGAATCTAAAGGTAATGAACAGAATGTCAAAAGGATCAAGGAGTACAGACAGAAAGTTGAATCGGAACTATCCAAAATCTGTAGTGATATTATGGCTGTTATCGATGAGCATCTCATTCCTTCATCTTCACCTGGTGAATCTAACGTTTTTTACTTGAAGATGTAAGAATCTCCGTCTTGAATGATTTTATTATTTTGATGTTTTTTTTTTTGAGTTTTATTAGGGTTTTAAGTGTTTTTTTTTCTTCTTTTCTTTGTTTGTGGTGGTGCAGGAAAGGTGATTACTACCGCTATCTATCTGAGTTTAAGACTGGTAATGACAGGAAAGAGGCGTCTGATCAGTCCTTGAAGGCATATGAGGTAATTTTATTTTTCTACATACTGGCAGTACTGCGATTCCGCATTTGCTTTGTTCGTTTGAATTTCAGATCTGAGTGTTAATCTATTCTATTGGGTATGGTTGAATGAAAATACTCAACATTTTGATCTATTTGTTGATGGTTTGTTTCATGAGTAACTAATTGTACGTTTAGTTTACTAGTGTTTAATTGATGCTTTGTGCACAATGTATCTGTATATTTGGATGCATAGTATACTGAACCATAGATTATTCTTCTTGAAATGATGTTTATATGAAGGGTAAGATATTTGTACTTCAAACTCAGACGCATTTGTAAATGTCTAGATGGCTAGACTTGTACGAAGCTTTGGTTTGGAATAGATCAACTAATATTTAGAACATTTCATATATTTGGATGAATAGTATACTGGATTAAAATTTATCCTTCTTGCCATGATGTTTAAGTGAAGGCTAAGAGCCTAAGATATTTGTTCTTATGTAGATGGCTAGATTTTTGGGAAGCTTTGGTTGAGATGGTAACTGTAAGATGTAGTTTGCTTTCAGCTGAGTCGTATGTTTTTTAGCCTTTATACTATAAATACGCTTATTATTTTCATTTTCTGTTATTTCTTGGGTCAATGTTTCCCGAAGCTCCTGTTACAACTGTTCTGTACCTGTCAAAAATGGAGCCGTTTAAGATTTTGTTGAACTCTTTCTGGAAGGAGTTTTGATCAATCAAGTATCAAATTCACTTTTTAATGGACACTTGAAATCTTACTCCAGATTAATCTTTATCCAATCACTAACTGAGACAGTCTTGTTTTTTCCGTGCTGGGTTCAAGATAATACACTGAAGTCATACCACTTGTGTTGTGTCAATTAGCTATGCAGTCCAATGCTTAATGATTCTGATAAATGACTGAAGAGAAGGTTTTAGAAGTTGAATTTCTAGTTTCTATTCATTGTGTGTTTCTCTATATATCAGTTGGCTAAGATAGTGGAGCCCTTTACCAATACATCTGGTTCATCATTCATCATTAAGTTAACGAAATGGTTACCTTTAGTCTTTAGATGTGCTCCACCGGTTTTACGGCTGTTTTGCAAGTATTCCCCCCCATTTTCTAGGACTTCTAGTTTTGTCAGTTACTGAATACCAAAACCAGATTATGCTTAACAACATTCTGTTGAAAGAGTTAACTATGACAATAATTGGTTGGGCTACATTTTCCCTGTGAAAACCTCTAATGTTATGAATGCTTCCTTCGATGTACTTAACTTGTGTGTGTGGTTGTGCAATGTCTGATTCAGTTGGCTTCCACTGCTGCTGAGGCTGATCTTTCTTCCACCCACCCTATTCGATTGGGGTTGGCATTGAACTTCTCAGTCTTCTATTATGAGATAATGAACTCCCCTGAAAGGTATGCAGCTAACACTTGTTCGTTTGGTTCAAATAGTATTCGATAGAATTTGTTCTGAGGTTATGTCCAAAATTTCCTTGTGACTGAGCCTGTGGATTTTTTTTATCCAGGGCCTGCCACCTTGCAAAGAGTGCTTTTGATGAAGCTATAACAGAGCTGGATACTCTGAGTGAAGAATCGTATAAAGACAGTACTTTGATTATGCAACTGTTGAGGGATAACCTTACCTTGTGGACTTCTGACATTCCTGAAGATGGAGGTAAATGCACAGATATACTTTTAAGTTGAACGTTATGGTTTGGCAGTCACTCAGTTGTCATATTCTTGGTCACCTCCAATTATATATTCACATTAATAGGTCTTGCTTGTCTTCATCTATCTGATGAAACCCTCTTGGAATGTTAAAAATGAACAATATAGCAGCTTTGTCAATCTGTCCGTTGGTTTGTTGCCCTTTGAATTGTTACCCCACTTTTGTTTCTCATATCCCTTTCTGTTTGTCTAGAAGCATAGGTGATTACTGATTGGTCATTTTGGTATTTCCTTCTTGTTGCTGCTTTTAATTACTCTTTCAGCCATCTTGGTTAGTTGACTCGATTGGCAGTAGGCAACTAATTATGACCTACAGTTTTATTGCAACCATTTGCTAGTAGCTTCTGCAGTAAATTAAATATAATGGTGTCGTCCCGTTCTTAGGAAGCACTAATTCTTGAATAACCTCCCCCGTCGTTCTGTGTATGCTTATCTCTTTAGTATCTGTTCCATTTTGTCCTTGTATTCTCCGTTGGATCATTTGTGGTTTACGCGAGTCATTTTTGCCACTTTATTCTATGCTTTACTCGTTAATTATGCATCATTATATGCTTCTGCAGATGAAGCTCCGAGAATGGAAACCGCTGCTAAGACAGCTGCTGGGGAAGATGCAGAGGTTTGTTCACTGATGCTTCTTTTTGTTCATCTATTTGATTGAGCACCTGAGAATATTTGAATAAGCAGAAAAGTTAACATGTAATCATCTTTCTTTGCAGTGAAAAATGGAGATGGACCGCACGGGGGGTTTGGCATGTAAACAGAAAGAAAGAAGGGCGATGTCATCATATCTACATATTCGGTCTTTAGTTGGAAGATAAAAGATTTATGAACATCTATCCTCTAATTGCTATCCTCCTTATTTGTGTTTGTCATTTTAGAGTATTAATCATCATTCATGTTTGGACATATATACATGGTCGGTCGGTCCTGTAACTCTTGATTGCATAGCCTATCTTGTTCCATTGTCTCTGGTCTTGGAGAAATGGAATTGTTGCTTTACAAGGTTTTCTTCTTTTTATTCATGGAAAATGCAATGAAGTTCGGATGGACGACTCTTTAAGTAGAGCTAATATAGTGTTGCTTTTGTTATCTTGTCTTGATGTCTAGTTTTTTTTCCCAATCCAGTCTGTCTAATTTCATGTCAAGTTATTCTTTTAAGCAGACATATTTCGTCGTTATATTAGATTTTCATTTACTTGGCAATCTGAGTATTCCAATGGGCACATGGTGATGGCATTAGGAGGGACTAAAAAACATGGTGTAAAAATATAAAATCTGAAAATTCTTAAAATTTAACTCGTAATCCCATTATTGTATGTCTTTTGCTCTTCCATAAAGGATACTTGTACCTAATCTTTGTATCCAGATCAACTCGAAACATTGCTGTGCTCCCGTTTAAAATCTCCATTTTAGCAATCTCCCAAGGAACCCCATAACTCGGAATCGACTCGACACGATGGGCTTTCTTGCCGTACCCTTGATAAAACGCAGGAATCGAAACATTTCCAATTGGTACAAAGGTTGAGATATTGAGCTGGTAATAATAAAGTGTCACATTAATGGTGTCATAAAGAACTCCCTCGTTTAGATTTTCGTTCTTCAATCTTAGATCGAAAGTCGGATCGATGATCTTGGAGTTTCCCTTCGAAGAAGAAGTTGTGTTGAGGGCTGGAACTTCAAACATCTCTATTGAAAACTTGGGTGAAAAAGTACCAAAACCAAGCCATAGGAAGAGAGCAGTTAGACCTAAACTGAATATACTTCCTGTACACTGGCTGCAAGTACCATTCGCCCTCTCCCTGTTCGCCATCTGAGTGTTTCCGACTAGCTAAGAATGATGATCAAAGAACTTGATGGATAATTCACACAACCACAACATTTTTTGTTATTTCTTTGATCCTTCCTTGATGCCTCTGGGAACTTGCTGACTCTGGGAACTCAATGTGTAGTATAATATAATAAAGCAACGTTTGGCTGCGCATGTAGAAGTAACTTTTTGAATTTTAGAAATCAAAAAGCAGGAATGCAGTTTATGTACAGAATTTCAAAACGATTTCTAGAAGCCGAAAAGATTATTTTTGTGAAATAAAATAGTTTTGCTTCGGTTCTTCTGCTTCTGGTATCCAAACATGTTACTCCTAATTTCCAGAAGAGTTCCGTTTTCGGGGAAGCAGAAGCAAAAGTGCTTTCGGGATCCAAACGCGGTATAAGTGTGACACAAAGCTGTCGGCGGCAACTAAAGAGTGTAAGCAGAGTGTAAGAAGCTACGGACCTGAAACACATTTCTCGTCTTAAAACGGGCTGAGAGATCAAAAGCCCTGAGAAGAACCCTTGAAACTTCTTTGAACCCTAAAAATACCAATTTCTCATCAATTCCTTCTCCTGTATCAAAATGAAGAAGTAGAATTTGAACATGGTTTTTCCAACAGAGATTGTTTCAGACATCTTGACCCGTTTATCCACAGAATCAGTCTTAGAATGCAAATTAGTTTGTAAAACATGGAAGAATCTGATTCATCATCCATCATTTCCCCAATTGCACTTAGCTCGTCTCAATCACAACCCCGATTCAACTGATTCCGGTAAGTTGAGTTATGTTATCTTGAATTCAGATGATGATGATAGCCAAAATCTTTACTATTTTGAATATGGTGATAATGAGGATTGGAATTTTGTGAAACCCAGTCGTAGAAAAATCATGTTGTAAACCACCTGTGATGCTTATATCCTTATCGGCTCGTTCAATGGTTTGATTTGTGTTTATGGATCTCAACCTGATTTACCTGATACTTATGGACCTGCTATTGTTTTTAACCCTGTCACGAAAGAGTACATTGTTCTTCCAGAATTCGAGAGATTCCAGAATTTGAAAGAGATTCCTATAGTCATTTGGCGTGTGGGTTCGGTTACGTTGCTGAAACGAATGAGTATAAAGTGGTGAGGATTTACATGGTAGTGGGAAAACCTAATTTTGTAGAGGTCGAAGTGTACACTGTTGGGAGTGGTAGATGGAGACATGTTGGGAAGTTTGGTTTTGTATTTCGCACACATGGTGTGTTCCTGAATGGAGCACTCTATTGGAGGAATACTGAAGGTGGAAATGTTGTGGTATTTGATTTGGTCGATGAGAATTTTCGCGAGCATATTCCGCCACCTCCTATGCTAACGGACACTGATGATGATGAGGATATTGATGGGTTTATTGTGATGGGGGTTTCTGGTGGTGGGATTTTATATTATGCTGTTTGTCAATCAATTGAAGAAAGTACATTTGATGACGTATGGCTGTTCATGAAGAAGAATGTCAGTAATGAACAGGAGGGACACCAGTCATGGGGTTGGATTAAAGTTGATAGTCTTGAACAAAGAGAACCGTTTGCATTTATGGAGGGTGGCAGCGTCCTAAGTTACGAACGGGCAATTGCAAAATATTTAATTCAAGAACTTCAACATGGGAAACTGTTGTGAATTTTGGTGCAATATCTGATCAAGTATTTCCACACAAGCACACCTTAGTTTCATTGAAAGAATTAGGAGAAGAAGATGCGAAAATAATGAAGCCACGAGGAATTGAGGAGATAGATAGCGGTGAATCTGACAGTGATTAGCGGACGAAGCAAAACTGCTGGAAACAGGTAATATTCATTTGGCTCTTTGAAGTAATATTCATGTGCTTAAATCTTCATTTTGAGGTTGGATAACAAGGGACCTCATTATGAGTATAAAGCTATTGATAGCTATATATGACTAACTGTTATTATGTCTTTAAATCACCAATCTTAACTTTATGCCAGTTTTTGTATATGCACTTACGCTGTATTGTATTAGTGCGAGTTAATCTGTTTCGTTTGTACTTCTTAGTATTAGTTGATATATACTTGTTGGGACCCAGTTTGAAGTTATTCTATTTTCTCTCTCTTTTGATGTTGGAAGTTGGTATAGTGCATGCTATGTTAGTGTTTAATTGGATGTAATCCTAGTATCATAAGCTTCACGTCAGTAGGTATGGTATTCCAAGTTCCAATGAATCCAACCCCTGTATTCGGACAAAGTGACTGGCGTTACTAGTTCATCGTTGATCGTTCATCCTCCAAAATTCGTATAACTGTCTTTATGGTTTAATATTGAGAGAAAGAGTAATTTTTTGCAACATATGCGTCTTAGTTCTTGACAGAAGTGTTTGTTATTTTTGTTCAAGCATCTCAGGTTTTATGGATGCATAATATCCCCAGATACTTTCAAACCCAAGATAATTACACTGTCCTGGTTGAATATCAGTCGCAACATGCCACCAGGTCAAAATATAGCACATGAAGACAGGTTTTATTAGGATCTACCTCCCCATTAGGTTTATAAGAGTTGGCATTACACAATAGTGGTGAGATAAAAATGAGATGAAAATATGACGTACTTATGAAATGATCCATAAGTGTTTCCATTTATTCAGGACTACTATCTAACGCGAAAACCCTGAATTAAGCAAACTGTAGGAGTACCAATATCGCAAGCCTTCGACCCGTATGATTATCATTATCTGTATTATATCATTGTCAGTAACTTTTTCAAAAAAAGAAGGGAAAATATCTCTATGAATCCAGCATCGATCCTTTTGTCTTCACAGGTGATAGTGCTTGCATCGATGTGTTATATTTGTAGGGTTTAATAAGTTTGATTCATTGTCTTGTGTTGTTGTTTTTCTCTCTGCTTGTGAACAAATGTAGGGTTGTTTAGTGTTTGCTTTAGTTTCTGAGACCCAGACTCAGTATACACTCGGTTGTTGAACAAGTTCTTGGTTATACAGCGGTTTTGCTTGTCAAGGAAAGAAAAATCTTGGTTTTTAGATATTTTGCAGAATTGAAGCTCTCTTGTTCATCTCTATCACTCCATGTGTAAGAAGATCCATTTTATTGATAGATAACCAGTTTATACTTGGGGGCTAGGGCATACTGTTAGAGACTATGAGAGGAGTATCTATGGGCTCGTTTTTCTTGAGTTGCATTACTGCAAGAAATTTGTCAAGTTGGTTATACCATTTCCCGCCAGATTTGCTTGACAATTAGAATCTATTAAGTTATCGGTTCACTTCTACTTCGACTTTGCTACCTGGCTTTGCCCCAAAATTTTGAAGGGTAGCGGTTGAATTTTCGCCCATCAACTATAAACCCTCTCTATTATGTCTATTCATTATTCATTTACTTGAACTCTGAAGCTCCAGGGTTGTATGCTGACTGTAAAAATTAATAACTTCGCAACTATCATTCCTCTATTTGGCTCTGCTTAGATACTTTTTCTACATCTGACAATGTATTTGATGTCCCTGCAGGTGTTTCCTGGGAAGAATGTTCGAATTGGACTAGTACTGGGGATTTAGGGATGTTCATTTGATCCCTTACATCCTATTCTCGAGGGTTTAATATTAGTGTTCAATGTTGCACCACACAACCAAGTTTTCTTTATTATTTCTCATGCATCTTTTTGGATTACTGGAGAACTTGAAATTGGCATGTGTTGTGAACTTTGTGAGTGACGGATATATGTTACCGTAAGGCTGTCTTTAGAGAAGCTTAGCTGGTTTTTGTTATGAAGTTCCAGATTGTTATGCAAGTTTACTCTTTGTGAAACAGATTCAGCGAACTTATAGTATTGTTAGTTTCTCCCTCTTTTACTGGTTCTTGTTAAATTGCTACTAGGTCAAGCCAGTCAATTTCATGTTATTGTTAGGGATGCGCATCATCGCTGCAGATACTAAAATGTTAGCACTTGTGGTTTCGGTTTGAATCAGGAACGTCCGTGAGGCCAAAATCCAAGAATGTAGGTATTCTGAGCAGATTCTCTCTCGGCTTTCCTTCTATCTTGTTTACATGTGAAGTGTGCAGGACTTTTGCCACATATCAAGCATGACCCGACTTGAGGATCACATAACAGGTAATTTTGTTTATGTTTTGTGGAACTCCTTAACTCGTTGAACATCCGTGTAGTTCTTGTTCACATGATAGATGCGCAGTGATTACTGATTGGTCATTCTGGCACTTCCTTCTTGTTGATACTTTTCTCCCTCCTTGGCATAGGTAAGTAAGTATGACCTACAGTTTATTCTCAACCATTTGCCAGTAGATTTTGCAGTAAATTAAATTAAATATAACTGTGTCACTGGTCCATTTAATAGTAAGCACTAAATCTTGAACAATCCCAATACGCTTTTGTAGTAAGTTGTTTAGTTTACAACGACAACCTGTTTTCCTCCCCTGTCTCTGTGAATAGGCTTGTCTCTCTGTTTTCTGTTCCATCCTGTCCTTGTATTCTGAATAGGATCAATTGCAGCTTATGCAAGTCTTTTTTGCCTCTTAAATCTTAATTTATGCTCTAGTAGTTTAATATATGCATCATTATATGCTTCTGCAAATGTGTCAGAGAGCGCTGCTAAGACTGCTACTGGGGAAGATGCAGAGGTTCTTCGCTGATGCTTCGTTCATTCATATTTGATTGAGCACCTAAAAATGTTTGCCTAAGCTGAAACGCTAACATGTAATCATCTTTCTTTGCAATGAAAAATGAAGACAGACTGCAGGGGGGTTTGGCGTGTAAACGGAAAAAAAGAAGGGTGATGCCATCATATCTGCATAGATTTATGAACATCTATATCCTCCAATAATCCAATTGCTATTCTCCTTATTTAAGTAGTATACAGAAACCCATTAGCATGAGCTTTAAGGGTGCCAATACTAGTCTCTTCAGCTCCTACATTGGGATAGATTAATTTGGGTAGATTAATTTGACGTCACTTAGCTTTATAACCCTGTGTTGTTTTTGTTTTTTGTTAGCATGACCACCCACTTTGCCAGAACCACATTTTCTCCCAGTCATTCTCTTTAACTTTAATAAATCTTCTGCTGTCAGAGATTGTTTTTCAGAAGCATATGCTGTTCTAGGATTGAACCCAGCTAACAATCTCTTTTTATTACTCTATTTAAATAGTGAGCAAGTCTTGCCTGATTATAACTTACGTTTCTCCTCCATATACATCTCTGGGTTGGCAGAGACATCAAATCCATGCCAACGGTGGCGGTCTTGACAGGGGCGACGCTGAGAACAAGATTTCAGGTGTTCGAGGAAGGCTTGCCAGTTGTCGGGTTCATCGTATTTAGGATCTACTCATCTCCAACTGCATTGAAAAGAGCGGTAAAACAAACTGCGAAAACAAGTGTATATTTCCGAAAACTCTAGAGCGAAAAACTGGGGACAAAAAACTAACATATGCCTGAACCTAGATCGTTTAGTTCCCAAAACTGGGTATTCCGACTACTACCACTTAGTGCTGGCAGTAGGATGGAGTGGTACAATCCTGATTGTCGCAGTGCAGTTGAGGAGAAAAAAGTTCTAAACTTTGTGCGTGCCGAACTTGGATGTCTATGCGCACCTGGAAAAATAGATGCGAATCCCTACAACTTTCAGTACGAAAGAGCAAAATAAGGCAACACAGTATATGGTTACAAGCAATGATGCCGTTTTTACTACGCGTCTATGTAAAGAATGTATCACAGCCGTCTATGATCAAACTTTGGTCAGCAATTGTGGTCGGTCATAAAATTGGTGTGAGCCGTTCAATCTAAGAGTGACAACAGATCAACGACTACAATTTAACCCTAATCTGAACAGTCTCTCAAATCCTTACAAGTAGAATAGTTGGCTCGTTTCTATTCCGCCTCCGTCTATCTTCTAGCTGCGCACAGAAAGAAAATCCAAAACAGCAAATCCAACTCTCTTGTTCATGATCCATCAATGGAAGTAGAAATATCAAATACATGGCCATCAATAACTTCCTTACACAATGATTTTTCCTCTCAACAAATTATTTTAATGTTTCCTTTACCTCCTACCATTTTCTTAGATTTTTTTCTTTCATGAGTGTCGATCTCGGTAAACAAATTATTGGCATCTATTGCTTCTTAACTAATTTTCCGTCTGGATTTCATCTGATATTGTTGTCAACGTCAATTATGGACAGATTCAGAGAGAAGATTTCAATAGGGAGAGGAATATTTTAATGGACAGCCTCTTTTATCTTTAGATGTTCTGGGTTTTGGAGATTTAGTTTTTGTATTTGTTTTAAGCTTGTATTCTCATCTTTATTAAAGATTTTTTCAGTCTGTATGTGAAGATCCAAGCTTTTCAATAATTATGATTTAAGACTAATTTAAGTTTGTTATTTGCATATATGGTTTGATTTATATATACTGCCTTATGAGTTTTTACAGCAATTCATTGAAGATACCAAGGATGGTAACAAAGATGGAAGATTGTGGAAGACAGTTTAAATTTGATAAAAAAAATTGGAGTTGCTCTTGTGAATGGTGCCCATGGCACTGCTAAGCTTGTTGGTTTGCTCGAAAACTTCGTTAAGACGTTTGTCCAGTGCCATGGATGTCGGAACTTCGAGACTGAGGGACCATCTTTACGCATTCTAGGGAGGAAAAGATGAGAAAGCAATGCGTGTCAAGCCCTTTATAAACCAGCCAAGCAAACCAGAAGTTTGTCCAGTGCCATGGATGTGCGAACCTAGAGACTGAAATGATCCTTTCCCAAACCCTGACGCTCCAACTAAAATGTGTTGCATCTCACATGAAGGACAAGCTCACGGCTTACATCTCCGGAATCCGCCAAGAGCAGCAGCAGCTGTGGAGGATAAGATGGGAAAGCAATGCGCGCAGGGCCGTCTTATTTAGGCCTAGGGCGAGATGGTCGACCGCCCTGGGCCCAAACTTTTGAGTGGCCCAAATCCAAAGTTTAGAGCATTTCCATTTGATTGCCTGAGTTATTAACATCCGATCAGTTTGGATGTTTGAAACTCTCTTTGCATGTTAAATTGCACGAACGAACTTACGAACATATCTTAATAACTTGGATGATATGTGCCATTTATATTGACACTAACCTTGATGATATGGCCGTTTAAGTCAACAAGGGTGAACAATTAAAAGTTTGAAAATGAGCGACTTCATTCAAAATAACATTCCTTAAAATTCTTTGGCGCGCTTATATCTATTGAAAGTCTCTTTCTTTTGTTAACCGTCCATTGTATTTACTAAAAAGATTACAAAATTATTGCAAATCACTAAATTTTATCTATTTATTTTTAAACATTTAGTAGCTTTTGTAGCATCTGGGTGATATTTTTTTTTTTTTTTGGCAAAAAGTAAGATTAAAATGCTAAACGTTGTAGGCGGCCGATTTTTTGTTTACAACAATGTTACCCGGCATTGTGTCTTTTATATATAACATTTTGATTATTTTTGAACTCTTTGTTGAACTTTTATATGCATGTATCAGTTGTGATTTTTTTTTTTTTTTGCTAAGAAACACCACCCTTCATTAAGAAACAAGAGAGTTACAAATTACACTAAGGTTTATCTTCTTGAACACACCATCAAGAATTTTTGGAAGAGAAAACCATAGATCCTTAAGATTGTTTTTCCTATCCCGTCGCGCAAGACGGTCCGCTTAGGGGTTATTTAACCGCTTTATATACATAACATTAAAGGAAACAAAACTAGAAATAGAACTCCGACATTGCTCCAAGAGGTCTTGGCTTCTCCATCCCACAGAGATGTTGCAGCC
The DNA here is from genome assembly GCF_003573695.1 of Papaver somniferum. Lineage (NCBI taxonomy): Eukaryota > Viridiplantae > Streptophyta > Magnoliopsida > Ranunculales > Papaveraceae > Papaver > Papaver somniferum. The sequence continues at coordinate 319,140 of NW_020624598.1, read as the reverse complement.
ATTCACAAAATGCACCAGTTGGAGACAATCACTAACAAACACCATTTTGGGAAGATTCATCTCTTCTGCCCAAGAGATGGAAAAACTAAGAGCATCAGCTTCAGCTCCCACTGCATCTTGAATCAACCCAAAGTCCGAGCGCACCTTTCTTACATTCCCTGCAGCATCACACCAAATAACACCAATTCCAAAATTAAAATCCTTGAAAGAGCCATCTACAAACATAAAGTTCTCCACTTCAGACTGAGGAATTTTGACATTGTGTACAAGATTCATAACAGTAATCCTTGGAGCAATGTAAAAATTTAACATTCTCTTGATATCAACAATGATCCTGTTCATATCTAGAGAAGCACTCTTGAAAACTACATCACACCGCAGCTTCCATATAGACCACATAACAATAACACCTACACTAGGCCAACCAACTTTAAAAGGAGAAGCACCCAGGCTTGATTCATGCCAATATAAGAAAATATCATCAACCCAATCCAAATCAGTACATATCAAATATTGAAGGGAAAGACTGAACCAAATACGCAACACTACAGGGCAGTTAACAAAAAAATGCATCACAGTTTCATCATGAGCATTACAGAAAGAACAAAGAACATTCACATGAGGATTGTAAAGCTGCATAATGGCATTAACTGGGAGCATATGAGCAAACATTTTCCACATAAAAAACTTAACTTTCGGCAGACAATCAATATCCCATACTTTCCTCCAGAAAGTGAAGTCTTCAGGAGAAGGAATATCATTCATATAAATTCTATAAGCAGATTTGATGGTGAACTTACCATTCCTAGTATGAGCCCACATAAGCGAGTACGACTGCGACAAATTCAATATAATAGACTTAATTCTAATAACCTCATTTGGGGAGAATAAGAGGTTCAGAAGAGGTACATTCCAACAGTTATGATTATAATCAATAAGCTCAGACACATAAACAAATTCATTACAAGCAGTATTCATGGGAGAGGGAGGAAGAACAATCCCTGGAATCCATGAAGCATTCCAAATGGGAGTAAGCACCCCATTATTTATTTTAACCACTGTTTTAGCTAGCCTTTATAAAGCTCAACCCCTTAATAATGCCTTTCCACATCCACGAAGCGGAATCAACAGCCTTATCAATCTCTAGAAGATTCTGGTTAGGGAAGTATTTATCCTTGAGAAATCTAGTAAGTAAACTACCCTGATTCTTCAAAACTCTCCAGCCCCGTTTGCAAATGAAAACCCTCTTAGTAGCAAAGGAATTCTTAAGACCCAGACCTCCATTAAGTTTAGATTTCCCTATATCACCCCAAGTGCGAAAGTATGCAGCATTCTTAGGATTCTTTTTAGCCCACCAAAAAGTGTGTTGAATCGAATCAATTTTACTAGTAACTGTTTTAGGAAGAGGAAAACATGCCATATGATAAACAGACAAACTAGAAAGTACATGCTTTGTAACCACAGTTCTACCAGCTATATTCAAATTGGATTTTTTCGAAGAATTTAATCTGGCATAGAAATTATCAATGAGAAAACTAAAAGACTTAGTTTTATCCTTACCAATAAACAAAGGCGTGCCTAAGTATTTTTCAAAACTACTGAGAAACTTCATGTTAAGGGCCTTAGATAAAATGTTGATGTGTCTATGATGCATATTCCCACTAGTAATAAACCCAAATTTATCAAAGTTAATAGCCTGACCTGACGCCTTTCCAAACACATTAATAACCTTTGTGATATTCTTCGCATAAGTGACAGAAGCTTTACAAAACATCATGCAATCGTCTGCAAAAAAAAGGTGAGAAATAGAGGGACTATTGTGCCTAAATCTAAAACCCTGAATCAGATTTTCATCCTCAGCTTTAGAGAGAAGTTGAGATAAAACCTCCATACAAAGAATGAAAAAATACGGAGAAAGACAGTCACCTTGCCGTATTTCCCGAGAAGGCAAAAAAGACACACTTGGTGAACCATTGACCAAAACTGAATAAGATACGGTGCTGATACACTGAAAGACTAACTGGCACCAATCATTAGAGAAACCCAACTTTTTAAAAACATCAATGATAAAAGACCACTCAAGCCTATCAAAGTCTTTAGAGAGGTCAATCTTGATAGCCATATAATTATTCTTCGATTTCTTCTTTTTTGATTTAAAAGAATGCAGAATTTCATGAGTGATTACAATATTGTCATGGATCTGCCTATTAGCAACAAATGCAGATTGGAAGGGAGAGATCATAGAATCTAGAAGAGGTTTCAACATATTAGTCAAAATCTTAGATATAATCTTATACACACAATTTGCTAGACTAATCGGTCTAAAATCTGTGGAGAGGCAGGGTTTTTTATCTTGGGGATCAAAGTAATGTAGGAAAAATTCAGTTGTTTAAGAAGGAATTTGTTCCTAAAATAACTCTGCACATGAGAGACAACATCCTCTTTAACAGTATCCCAATTATCCTTGAAGAACCCAGGAGGAAAACCATCCGGTCCCGGAGAACTCCAAGGATCCATCATGTTAACAGTGTCCCAAATTTCTTGAACTGAAGGAATAGCAGTCAAATTTTCATTCATATCCTCATTAATCAAAGGAGTGACAAACCTTAAGGAATCATGAATGTCCTGGACACTAGGGTTGGAAGAAGTATAAATGTTCTTAAAATGTCTATAAAGCAAGTCCGCTACCTGGTCTTTATTATCAATCCAGTTCCCTTGATCATCTCAAATTGTATGAATGGTATTGTACATGTTCCTCAGTCTAACAGTGTTATGAAAGAAGCTAGTATTCTTATCATAATGCATGAAGTAATTAATTCTAGACTTTTGTTTATAAAAAGCAATGTTCAATTTCATACCAGTAATCAAGCTGATTTGAATAGTTCAAGATATAACCACCAATCTGAGGAGAATATGGCAAAGCTTGCAATTTTTCTATTTCAGCATTTAACTTTCCTATTGTAGTTTTGATGTGACCAAAGGAGTTAACATTCCATTTGATTAAAACATTTTTCACATGACTAAGCTTATTTGCAACAACAAAGGAAGGAGAGCCTTTGACACCATGAGACCAAGAATCAGCCAGAACTTCTTTAAAATCAGGGTTAAGTTGCCAACATTTAAAAAATTTGTATGGGATAACATTCCTCTCATAGTGGAAGCATTTCACTAATAAGGGGCTGTGATCAGAATAAATCCTACCTAGATTTGTGACTCTAGTTTGAGGAAGAAACGAAAGCCACTTATCATTCATAAAACTACGATCCAACTTTTCAAAAATTAATTCAGCTGGGTTCTTATATCTTCTATTGCACCAAGTAAACGGGTTGCCATATGAAAAAAATTCATTCATATTCATCTTAAGTAAACTTTCTCTAACAAAATTCGGAGGAAATGAAGCATCAACATTACCACCTTGTTTTTCAGAACTATGCAATATGAAATTAAAGTCGCCAACTAGCAACCAGGGGTTATTATTATTTGCTAGCATGTCATTTAAAAATTTCCATTGATTCCTTTTACCACACACTGATAAGGACCCATAAATAAAGGAAACAACACAATTTTTGATTGCAGGAGTGATGTCATACAGAATACGAATCATATTAAGGGAGGAACCTAGAACTTCTATATTCGACTTAACAAAGTAACCAAAAGCAAGACCCCCCGATTTAGTAACCGACGGAAGGAAAGACCAAGCATCAAACCGCAGGTGATGAGTGTATTTTTTAACAGTGTCCGTATCAACCATAGTTTCAAGCAGGCAAACAACATCTAGTTTATACTTTCTAAATAAACTAAATAAGTGTCTCCATTTTTTGTCAGAGCAGCAACCATTCATATTCCAACATAAAAACTTCATCTTTTATCACAACAATAACTTAAACAAGATCGAAGCAAGATAAAAAAGAAGCAAGCAACAACATCTAGAAAGACGGAGAACAAGCCGTGTAGGAAAATAACAGACAACTAAAAAGAGGAGAAAGTTAAAGAAAAGCAAGAGTGACTTACAAGGTCATGAGCTAAGGATGTATCATCAGCCAAAGAATCATCATCCATCATCATGAGGTCAACTTCGTTTTCGAACTCTTTATCAGTGATTACCGGTTCCGGTGGCAGAGTGGCAAAGGGATATGGTTCCAAAATAATGCAGTCCTTGGTTTCATCAAAACGAGGAGGAGCACTCAGTTCTTGCTCAAAGGGATGAGGCAGAGATACACCAGCGGTGAAGTTCACTTCAGCAACAGTGCTACAGGAGAAGCTAGAAGTCGTCACCACAGAATGCGAGATTGATGAGGAAGACGTGGCCTAGAAAACATTGCTCACAGAGGAACTTAGGCTAGCAGATAAACCAACACTCCCTAAGTTAAAAGCAGCAGAAGCAGGTGGCGAGAATGGAGGAGCTGAAGAGAGCGAGTGCCAGAAAGGTGACTGCATTCCATCTGAAGGAGGAGAGTGATTACTAGCCTCTAGGTATACTGATTCAAAAACAGTCCTAGGTCTTTTCCCCTTCCTGTCATGAAAATTCTCATTGCTTCCAATGGAAAAGTTATCAAAAAGGGGACACAAAAGCTGAAGTAGTCTTAGCAGACACAAAAGGAGTCGAAGAAGCCAAACGGGTCACAGGACGAGGCTGAGAGTTCGACGACTCTCTAATAGTCAAAGCATATACAGCAGGAAATGCATTGAGAGAGCAAGAGGGGAGAAAGATGAAGCTTTGTTACCAATACTCCCAGATGGCTGAAGACAAACCGAGAATCCAGAAGGCTTCGAGTGGTCCATGAAAGCTGATCCATATGACGAACCACCAGACTTGGAGCCTTCACCGGTCTCAGTCTGAGACATCACTTTGGTGACAGCAACATGAAAAGCACGACGAGAAGGCGAAGGCAAAGCTCTAACAAAGATCCTTGACTGAGATTCCCTGCATCTTTCCTCATTATGATACAAAACAAAGAATTTTTTACAAGCTCTAAACGACAACTTAGGGTAAAAGGTTGTCATGTAGTAGGGTCTCTTTTTAGTATTAAAGACCACTTTCCTAGTAAGAGGTGTTCTCAATGGGACCATCATCTTGGTTTCAAACCAGTTACCAGCTGGGGAGACTGCTGCCACGAATTTTCCAAGCTGATCAAAAACCTCACGAACCTTACCAGCATTGACAAGATCAGAGTGAATAGGAATCTGCACATGCATAAGAGTGACTTCCCAAAAAAGATCGAAAATCGAATCCAGATCCCCTAAAGGTTAAACAGCGAAAAGCTGGCCAAACACCAAGGTTGGCCTGGCATTGACGACAATGTCTCTATCCTGACTCTTTCTGAACATCACCACAAACATATTTTGCATTCCCATACCCTGAACATAAGCTTTGGCCAGTTGAAAATCATTTGACTCAATTGGCCAAGCCCTATTGAGATGATGTTTGACAGAATTTTTGAGATAACTACGGGTATTAAGGGTGCACACGGTACGGTTCGGCTCGGTTCTTGCGGAGGCCGAGTACCTGTACCTCCCTAGCCTCGGTTCCAAAATTTTGGACCGGTACATGTACCTTGTACCTCGGTTCCGGTACAATTCGGTACACGTACGGTACCAGGTACGGTTCCGGTATCTGTCGGTACTTTTGTAAAAAAAATTCTTGTTCTTTAAAAAGATAGATGTAATATTAACAATCCAAAGCTAAATACATAGCAAGTAGACAGTAGCTGCAACACATAGACATACACAATTACAAACAATAGTCTTAAGACTCTTAAGTAATTTGAATGAAGAAAAGAAGGACATTGCAAATAAAAGATGACTATTCGGCTATTCCAACTCCATGGCAGCACTGGCGGTGGCTATGATAGAACCAGTGGAACTCTGCAAAAAAAATTTTAATAGCAGTTAGTAAGTAATTTGAACTAAAAACAACATTTTTAAGTATATAAGAACATACCAATCACCCAACTCAGAAATATATGAGCAAAATGAAAGAAAAATGAGCAAGCATTTCTATAAAATGCAAATTTGAAAATCCGAAGAAGAGTTTACAGTTTAATACATAAAAGACCAACAAAATACAAGATACTGCAAACAAAAATGCCTAACACTAATGGAATAAACTGAGACAGGCACCAATTCAAACATGATTTCGATTCACAATCCACAACAACAACAACCATTATCACTTTGCAAATTCAGGATGCCATTTGCATATAAAATACATAAGAAGATTACAAGCCAAAGTGCCAAACTACACACATGTTCATGAATCAGTAAGAGCAACTAGAACATCAACCAAATGCACAAGTTAGATAAGGAATGAGAGAGTCATGGTTTCCAAATTTTCACACACCATATTTGCAGGGAGTGAATGATACAAAGCAAAGCAGAAGTTTAAGTAAGCAACCATAGTAAAAATCTATCACAAAAGCATCATTTCACATTATTGTTTCAAGAAACTTACCGCCGGCACTAAACCGCGAGTAGAAACAATTACTAATCTCTTTTTTTCTTCCTCCTTGGCTTGTACAGCAGATTCGCAAGCACCTTATAAGCTCAAGAAAAAAAAACAGTTCACAGAAATATATATATTTACAAAACAAGGAAGTAAGTACCTTAAAGCTATTACTAACAACGAATTATTTAGTGGCGACAACTTTGTACTACAAATATAACAAAGCTACACTAGATAATACAAGTGTTAACTACAGACACAATTCTAATAAAGCAAAAATGGACATGATGCAACTTGAAAACAAAGAGCACACTCCACTTATATCCTTAAAATAGACAAGTTAAACTCATTTACAAATCTGAAGCTAAATAAAGTCATATACAGTTCCCCAACCAAACCTAAATCAAACCAAAGAAACCCTACACAACACATGTAATTTTTTTTTAGATATTCCGAATTCCATTACAATATGGTTTAATGAATTTTCACATAAATTTTTTAATTAGCATCTCAAGTCCACTGAATTAGAAATCCGAGGATCAAACAAACATAAATACCCTACAAAAATGAGAGATTTCACAAAAACAGAAGAAGATTTCACAGGAATCAATGAGAGATTTTGATGAACTTACCCTTGATTAACAATTTCTGAGCTGGATGGTTCCTTGAATTCTTTCCCTTCGTCTTCTCCTTGGCGTGATATAACCCTATATCAAACCCTAAATTAAATTAATTCAATTCCAAGCAATTGGCCATCAAAAATCACAATAAAAATAACGAATCAAGTTCTGTGAATCACAATAAAACACAATAAATAAAGAATCAGTAAAATTGGAGAGAAAAAAAGAAAAAAAACTTACACTTGGTTAACAATTTCTCCTTCTTCTTCTCGATCTAGAGGTGGTGTAAGTGTAACTGGTGTTCGTGGAGTTGAAGTCTAATGGAGAAGAGAAGATTCAGAATAAAACTCTTCCCTGTAACTCTAATGGAGTTCTTCTCCTTCTCTGAGAGAGACGGAAAAAAGAAAGAAGAAAATAAGAAACCCTAGCGTTATGTTCTATATATATACCCCCTAAATATAATGGCTATTATTAGTTCACTACCTCTAAATCTGATGGCTATAATTCTTCGGTATATTCGGTCCGGGACGGTACGGGACTTAGGCAGGACCGTGTACCTGTACCTCATCAGCCTCGGTTCCTATTTTTTGGACCAGTACCTGTACCCCCTTCCTCGGTTCGGTACAAAAACAGGTACGGTTCCGCCGGTTCCGGGTCGGTTCGGGTTTTCGGCTCGGTTCCTGTGCACCCTTAACGGGTATCATCACACAACAAAGCAGCAAATATAAAAGGGAATTCCTCTATATCCTCATCACACTCAATGACTCTCACTTGATCAGCTGGAAAAGCCATTAATGAAATACTGACTAGAATGTAACACTTAGCTACACTAAAACTTGCAGGAATGCTGAAGACAATTGCAGTAAAGTGAAAGGGAAATATGAAGTGGTATAAATAGATACAGAACTGCAAAAAAAGAGCCTAAGTAAGGTAGTTTGAGCATGCAACATTGCAATAAATCCTCAGACAAGACAATTAAGGGAGAGAGAATGAGAAAACTCAAGAAATCAATCACATCTCCCTGACAAACAATTGAGGACTGAGAGAAATTGGATAGCATGCCTGCAGTAATGGATTGACAACACAATTTCAAAGAGACTAACAATAAATGACAGGATAGTAACTGAGCAATATTCTTTATCCTCAAGCACAGAAGATCAAATGACTCAGATTTAAGAGAAATGATTTGCCAAGTGTAACAAAGCTTCTGAGTAAGCCACCCTAGAGAACAAGTTCATAAGAATAAATAAATCCCTTGTTTCCAGAATTAAAATTAAGATTCCCACTAATGATAATTAAAATAACATTAAATAATAAAACACAACTTTTAATGTATTGAAAACAACTTCTTGGCAGAGAAACTCGTCACCACTACACTAATCTTGTTCCTGAGCTACTAATACGAGGCCTAAAGCATAACCCCGAAAGAAGAATCAATCACCGGACCCTCAAAAGGAACACTTTACATTAATAACATCTAATCCCTACATTTAGTAGGATCTCATAAAATATCAGAATCATCTTCATCAGAATCATCTTATCAAGAATCTTAAAATAAACAGACTCAAGTATTCATATATCATAACTAGAGCTGGAAAACAAGCCGAAACCCGCGGATTAACTCGTGCCCGGCCCGTGAAAACCCGTACCCGGATCGGCTGGGTTACAAACAAGCCGGTTTAGGGTTAGATAAATGGTGGCTTGTGAGAAAACGGATTAACCCGTGCCTGGCCCGTAAACCCGCGGATAATCCTGTTAACCCGTGTATAATAATAATAATTAATAAACTACATTTAATTTCACCGTTGGATTATCTAGGGTTAATCCTATCCCTACGTTTAAGGTATAAAAAGCTAAACCTAAAACTGAATGAATAGACATCGTTCTCTTTCTTCTCTCTTTTTTTTCTTCTACTCCTTCTTTTCTTCTGCGTTCTTCGGCTGGTGGAGAATTAGAGATGATAATGGTGAGATTGGGACAAAGAGTTGAGGTAAAATGTTCATTTGGTGTTAGTAATAGTAATGGTGTTATTGAAGTTAATTAAGTAAAAAGAAGATGAAGAAGTCGTGAATTGAAAGGGGATCTGTGGTGTTTTCGGATTGAGATTCAAGCCAATTGCTTCAATTCTCTCAACAACAACGATTAAACTTGGGGGTTTTGTTTGAAATGGTGTTTTAGTTTGAATTTAAAGGAATAGAGATTTGCTGGCAAAGGTATTGATTTGTTTAAATTGAATAGAGATTTTCTTAATTGAATCAGTTCTACAAATCGGGTTTTTTGTTGAAATTTAATTTTCTTAATTGATTTAGATTTTGTGATATTTACAGATTTGCTTGGAGATTTGGACTTGAACTATGGGTGTAGCGGTGATGCGGGCAGATTAACGAGGATGGAACATAAACTGTTGTTTCAAGCTTGATAGGGTCTAAAGTTAACAGGGTATGCAGTGGTGAATGACGGAGTGGTTTGCGGCTGCCATTGAGGTTGGAGTCTCGAGTTTGAATGGATCTCTAGTCTGTGATGTTAGCTGCTGTAATCGATGAAGTTTGCTACATTGCTGATGAGTTTTTGCTGGCGATGATGGCTCCATTTTGAGCTCGTGGTTGAACTGTGATTATGATGCTCTAAATAAGAAAAAGGTGATGTAGTTGGATGATGAATTGAAGTTGAAGAAAGTGTTGTTGTGGTCGTGAAGGCTCTGGTGATAGAAATGCTACTCGGTTTTTAATTTCTTTGTTCCTCAATAGCTCTGAGGTTTTAATACCTCGGTTATGTTTATCTTTTGGTATTTGATTCTGGGTTTGTGTTAGTTTTTTGATATTTTTGTTTAATCACCTGATCTGATTATGAAGATTTTCGAGAAAGAGAGAAGAACAATGGAGAAACTGAAGTTATATGGCTCGTGATCAAAGAACTAGGAGAATTGAGATGTTAGGGTTTGATAATTTTTGTCTTCTGATGAAGATAATGGCTGGCTATGGACCTCAGGACCACAAATTAACTTAATTAAATTTTATTTTTATTTTTAATTAATTAAACCGGGCTAACCCGTGAGCCCTTAAGTTTTACTCGCTACGGGCACGGGTCGAAGAAATGACTATCCGTGAAGAATAACAACCCGCAAGCTTTCGCCCGTGTTAACCCGTACCCGTGTAACCCGTAACAAGCCAGCCCCGGCCCGCCCGTTTTCCAGCTCTAATCATAACCAGAGAGATTGAGAGAGAACCCGAATTCTTGAGCCAAGTCCAACACAGCAGCCAAGTCTGACAACCAAAAATCACGGTTGATTATATAACTCATGATGATGAATCGATGACTCTAAGGCCGCACCTCCATTAGCTCATGACCTAGCATAAAAACACGAGAAAAGAAGAAATTAGAGAAAACCCAAAGGAGAAGCAGAATCAAATAGCTAAGAGAGATGACAATCAAAACAAAATTTCGGAAATCATGATTGAAAGTATGAAACTACTAGCAGACGAAGAACAATCGAAAACCTAAAAAACTAGGTCAGAAAAACAAAACTTGATTTCTAAAAAACATTAACTATAGAGTAAATTAAACATATAATATTGAACAGAATCACAAGGAGAACATGAATTTGTATCAAAGAGTTTAGATTAGAAACATATTCAATAACAAGATTGAAGATTTTTTTTGATTTTGACTAAGTCAGCTCCGCCTGACTTATCGCATGACTACATAAATTTGTATCAAAGAGTTTAGATTAGAAACAGATTCAATAGCAAGATTGAAGATTTTTTTTGATTTTGACTAAGTCAGCTCCGCCTGACTTATCGCATGACTTTTCGCCTCTACTATTTGGTATCTTATCAAAATTTCAATCATCCGTATCGGTTGTGATTGTTCAAGTAATTTTATTAAGCATTAATTAATCATTAATCATTTATGCGCATATTCTTTTAGAAAAAAAAGGCCCACTTTTGAAAGTTCGTCCTGAGTCTTAGTTGATCCATTATTTATCCTTCATCTTTTATTGCCTTTAAAATGGTAGAGACGGCCCTGAATGCTGAACCTGAATCTAATAAGTATCCCCAGATGAAGGCGCTACATAGTGGGTTAATATCCACTAAAGGTTGTTTCATCTTATGCACTGTCAGTCATGACCAAAGTGTTAATTAGTTTTATTTTATGTTTGTTTTGGTCGAGTGTATTAGTAACAAAAATAATAGTCTTTTTATTTCTGCAAAAGTGTTACCATCACTTTTTCTTTATATATATGGCCCGTTCTTGTTATAGAAGATTCACAAAAACGTTAGAAACTATGGATGTCCTTGATGACCTGATGACCTATTCCGCGTAATAATAATAACAGCGTATGTACACTTGTATTGCTCTCGTATAACCCGTCATCACCGTATACTGCATGCACATTCCATCCTTGATTTCAAACAAATACAACAACAGAAAAACAACTTTGAATGACAACAAACAAACAGACAAATTAATAATTTGTGGTTATTGTTTGTTTACTAATTTTAGCACCATTTTTCTTGGTCAAAAATGCAAGCCAGATTTCCTAAAAACAACCAACAAAACAAACTTAGTCCAAAAATACACAAATCCCATCCCTATATAAACCACCTTACACAGTTTCATCTATCAGCACCACTTCAATAAATAAATATACATACCTTCTTGTGAGGAGAATCTCCCTGCCATCTCTTACAAATAAAATACAGACACCCAATAAAACTATAAAAAAAACCAAATAATTAAGAGATGGCAAAGTTCTCTCATTCAGTTCTCTTCCTTGCTGCTGCTCTCTGCTTCGTTTCAGCTGTAAGCTGCGAAGACTTCAAAGTCCATGGAATGGTTTACTGTGACACATGCCTCGCCGGATTCGAGACCAGAGTCAGCGAATACATTTCAGGTAACAAAAACAAAATCAACATAGATTTCATATTGTTTAGCTATATAGTTATGTTTTTGGCTGAATGCAAATTATGTGTGTTGTGGTGTATCAGGCGCAAATGTGACCTTAGAATGTAGAGACAGAGAAGGAGGTCATCTGACATACACAGGAAACGGTGTGACTGATGAGACCGGTGGGTACACCATCTTGGTTGATGGAGATCATGAAGAAGAGGTTTGTCAAGTGGTGCTCACTGAAAGCCCTAGATCTGATTGTACCAGGAAAATCCCAGGAAGGTCAGTTGGTCGTGTTGCCATCACCGCTAACAACGGAATCCAAGAACCAGTTAGATTTGTCAACTCTCTTGGTTACCTCAAGGATGAGCCACTTGATGTTTGTCCTCAAGTTATTGCTGAATTGGGACTTACCCCTGAAGACATCATGGTCTAAATTTACTGACATTTGTCAAATTGTATAATCAAATTATATGAATAAATAAAGATTTTATGTCTGTCTCTAATTTTATGTATAATCACATTTTCCATTTCCCCCTTCATAATTATTAATATTATCATCTTAGTAAATGGGCTAAAATGAAAAAAAAAAATGATAGTAATACTTTTGTAGAAACAGTTGCCCAACAAGAGACGAGAAACAGGCAGAGTGATAAAGCTCAACAAATGCCTTGTGTCTTCTCATCGACCAACAATATTTCCTTGTGCACAGTTTCAGGTTTTTCTTGCTTCCAATAAACAGAAGCACCGGGAACATGCAAAACACCGCCACCATCACCATTTTCTCCTTTCATAACGTTTGGTTTCAAGTCGATAGTAAACGTTATCTTTGGAACAGGCGGGCCATCATCATCAAGCTCATTCAATACAATTTTCAAGTGAGAGAGCAATTTTTCAACAAGTTGTCGCCCGAAATCTTCTCGAACTACAACTCGAAGGATGATGACATGTTCAGCATTTGGTGGCATATTGTACGCCGGTATGATCCATCCGTAGTGTCTTAAAGCCTTTGATAATTTGTATGCTAACGCTTGTTTAGCCTTGTCCTTGAATGCAAAGGCAACCAGAGGTAACCCTTTTTCTTTGGAGACAATATCAAAACAACCTGTTTTTTCTAGTCCTTGTCGTAGTTGTCTCGCACTCTCCATGCAATTTTGCATTACGTTTTTGTACCCCTATAAATGAGACAGTCCATATTTAGCTATGGCTAGTTAAGAAATAGAGATATTAAGGTTGCATACTACCACATTATTACCTCGAAGCCCATCCGCAGGAACTGATAATATTGTGCAATGATCTGACTAGATCCTGTAATAAAAAACTCGGATTATATAGAATTTGGTCGGCCAAAGAAAGGGAAAAAAAATTACCTATGTTTCAGGAAAAGTGATACTCACTTTTTCATTGTTGCTTAAAAATAGGTTAAATTGAAAAGTAAAAGTATCACTTTTCTTGAAACGGAGAGAGTATAAAAACTTTAGATGATGTAATTATCAAACCTTTAGAGAAGTTTAAAGTGAAGGTAGGTTGGTCAGCACCCAAGTAGTTTATATGGAAGATGAGTTCTTCAGGTAAATCTTCTTTGCTCCTCCAAATGACCCAACCAACACCAGCATACACAAGACCATACTTGTGACCGCTCACATTAATACTCTTCACTAATGGTAATCTAAAATCCCATACCAACTCTGGGTATAGAAATGGTGCTACAAACCCACCACTTGCTGCATCCACATGAATCGGCGTATCCCATCTAGACAGACCCAAATGAAATCAGTACAGAAATAAACCGCAATCTTAAATTCACGGAAATACCAGCTACTTGAGTTCGAAACTCGCCAATACCAAATTCTTTACCGGTCACAAAAAAAAGAAGAAGTCATGAAGTCTATATTTACCCAGTTGTCTTGTTTTTTTGTTCAAGAAGATTATTCAAAAGCTTAACATCTTCGAATTCACCGTTATAGGTCGACCCTAGAATTGCAGCAACACATATTGTGTTTTCATCCACCATTTCCACTGCTTTTATGGGATCCATCACATAATACCCTTCTACCACTTTAACTTCTTTCAGTTCCACCTCAAAATATCTTGCAAATTTTTCCCAACACACCTGAAATATAATTATACGTTTTTAGAGTTTTTGGACACACTGATTAATAGTTTGATATGGCGCGCTGCGTCTCTTAGATCAGACTAGAAAAACCTGAACAAATACCTGAACGTTGGAACCAGTAACAATATTTGGTTTGTCACATGATTTTCCCTCCGCCTTTCTCTTGTTCTGCCATTTTTTCTTGAATGCCAAGCCAGCCAACATAATAGCCTCTGATGAACCCACGGTGCCCACCCCAACTGCTGCTTCATTTTCATCGACAGGAGCGTTGAATAGGTGGGCTATGATATTTACACACCGGTTCTGAAAATTCATGAAATGTTTCCAATGTTAATTATCAAAGTAAATTTTGATTTCACATCGTGCTTGCAGCTCTGGAACTTAACCTGCAATTCAGTGGTAATCGGGTACTCATCCATGTCGACATAATTTTTGTTCATGCCTTCCATAATCAGTTGATCGCATTCAGGTTCCATCCATGTTGTAACAAATGAAGCTAAATTTAGCCTTGGGTTACCATCTAACAAAAGCTCATCGTGTATTATTTGATAAGCTGCCTCTTTCGGAATCGATCTCTCCGCCATCTTATATCTGAAAGTTGAATAGTGTCTTCTTATTAATCATCACCCAAAAAATGACTTATCATATTAATACCACGTACAATGGGGTTATACATACCTTGGCAGTGGATCTTGAACATATCGTGAAGCGAAAATCGAATCAAGAGTACTTGAAGATCTAAGTTCTGGAGGTTGAACAGTGGAGAGAACCATAGTGTACAGGATGATAATTTAAACTTGGGAATGCAAGCGTGATAGACTGGAATTGTATTATTTAAAATTATACAAAAAATAATGACGAGTAAGTACGATATACTATTTGTGTGTTTATATATAAGTATCGCCATAGGTGATCAGATGAAAAAAATGGTTTTTCTAAAGAATTAATACTATTGTTCTTTACTTCTGATTTTAGATTTACTTTGGGGTTTAGCCGTTTAGGCAAAGTATTTTCCCAGTTACGCTGATAAACAAAGGCAAAGCATATATTCTTAAATTATTGGGAGGGCGCTGTTGGATTATCCTGCACACAAGTACACTTATTCTTTAGAATGACGGCATGTCCATGATCTTGGGATAACTTGAATTGTACAACCGGAGGCATAAAGAGATTCCTATGGGAGCACATTTGATATTTAAATTCAGAAAAGGTCTGCTTATTACATTAGTTGATGATATCCCAAGACACTACAGTTTAGGCCACTAGTGTATCACAAGTTGTTTGTTCAAACATTCAGTTAAGGCTGACATGAAGATCCAAGTTGCAATCCACATTGAGTTCTTTGAGTTAATTGATTGATTAATTATTAGCTGAACCATGAAAATTTCAAGCCAATAAGGACTAGAAAGTGAAGTTGACACCTGACGTGACCACTCAAGGAAGTCCTTTATTTTTTTCCAAGCATGAGGAAGTCCTTTATGCCAGGACAATTGAGAATGTTATAAATATCCTTCATTTTTATTGATTTTGTACAAATAAATAAATAAATAAAACCAATAAAACACAATTTTATTAAAAAATCCTTTAAAATGTCCTTGCATTGGATTAAATACATCAGCAATATTCAAAAAATAAAAAATAAAAAAAATGAAAAGAAGTGCTAGCTGATCAATAGGCAGCATAGCGATGTTGGCAAGTTTAGTACAGCCGAGTCCTCACTAGTATGGCTCAGCCCAATTACTAATGGCTGGTGAGGAGGACTTTGTCATACTTTACCACAACTCATATAAGACAGAGAATTTTTTAATTTGTTTTATATTGATTTTTGTACCCTTTCTGGTAAATCGTTATCCGCATTAGGAGTCATGTACTGTACTCACGGACTCAACACACAGTTGTGTGGATACTATTGACAACAGCTTGAGAAGACATAAAATGTGGAGGCAATGAGAACACCTTTACACCTCGTTTGATTGGAAGAATTGGTTCCTAGATATGGGATAATCCAATTCTTGGAATTGAATTCAAATCAAAAAAAATAAGGGTCTGGTCGAGATAATTCAATTATGTTTGTTTTTACCATAGAATTCAATTCCATTGCACGACTGAACCAATGTAATGGAAATCTATCATTTTGGAAGGAATTCGATTCCTAGGAATAAAAATTCTCAATTACATAGAATTGATTTGTGTTGTTTGGTTCAAGAAATTTGCCGCATTCCCCCGGGATTAAATTACCAAGAATTCAATTCCTTGGACCAAACATGTTTTAATTTGTTTAAACTTGAAATCAAGGTGTTGACAAGCACATTGACTTGTTTGATGACATTGAAACAAAGGTGAAACGTGGAGTCGAAAACAACAAGCGAAAAATCTAAAATGCAGATGGAGACTACGATCAATGTGCATGAATGGCTGCTCAAGTTAGACGAACAATATTTATTTATAACGAATGTAATTCTTGTTCTCGAACTTGTAAAGCACCGACATGTTAGTATTGGATTAGCGTCCGCGTTAGATATGCGTTGAACACGGGACGCGCGTCAGATACCCGACACGACGCGTTTTTGAGACACAAAAATGACATTTGAGGCTAATAAAAGTATATTTCAACAAAAATTTTAAATTAAACTTCAAAAAAGATGAGAGTTGATATGATAGATCAATACTTCCCTTCATATTTGCAATTTCTTCATGTATTCAGTGTTAATACTTCAAGGTAATCATATAATTATCCTGGTCAAATTGGGGTATACAAAATTTAAACCCATCCAAGGTAGTATGCTAAGGGGTATCTAAAAAATGTAAAAAGATCAAATTGCACTACTATGATTTCAGTCAGTCAACAGATCCCAAACAACTATTCCGACCAAATTTCCTGACTATGATTTTTGTACTCGAACTTTATGTGGTGAGATAAAAAAAAGGAAAGAAAAAGAAAGCTGAAATTTGGTTTTACGGGATATGAGATTGGGTATGATTTTGTACCCAATCTCATATCACGTATAATTCTAAATTGCTATGAAAAGTCGTCAGAGTTTCTCTTAGTCTACCTTGATGAATAATATTAGTCGTTATCTTCTTACATTGAGTATAATGACAACTTTTTATCTCTGAAATTAACATTTACAGGGTCGTCACGGTATTCATCTTATACCTAACTGACCAGTGTTGTAGTAGTTAAGGTCGTCATGTTTTGAAAATTTGAACCTTGTCGACCAATAACTGTCATGCATAAGACAGTTTCTCTGTGTACATCTTTGCTTTTAGTTGGCATGGTTGTTTTATCTGTAACCGTGACGACCCTGTTTATATGATTTTTAGTCGTTGATGTTTGTAATTATCGACCTTGACGACTATAATTTAGTCGGCGGGTTATGAAATTAATTCCTTGCCGACTAATCATGCATTTGTAACACCTTTCTCTGTATGTCAAAAATTCAATAGTCAGCATTATGATTTATTATCAGCATACCGGCTACTAATGGTCATTATCTTCCAAATTTGTCGACCTTGCCGACTTTTCATATTTTCAGAACTGAAAGTATTGATTCCTTTTGTAATTTTGAGTATGAAATCACTCAGCAATTTTCCAATCCCCTTTGTAGAAGTGTTTGGCTAGTGTGGTTTCATTTCCGTTAAAAAAAAATCTTAAAAAAAAAAAATCCTCAAAAACTATAACACATAATTCATGAGTTCAATCTAAATAAAACCTAATTTCAGAATTTTAAGTTAACTAATTAACTAACTAAATTAATTAACGTAAACAGATTATTATTGTTAATTAAACAAGCATCGATTAGGCATTTTGAAAATAACTGGTCAAGGCGTATTTTGTTTTACTTCAAACTGACCCAGATTTTGTCTCATTAGGTATATCCCAATTAATCTGGATATACCTGTTTATGGGTGAAAATCGTTTCTGTCGATTTTGGTAATTCCAGTAGGTGAGTGAGAAACAGATCTAAACCCTAAACAAATGTACTGCACGAGAGTACTTTAGATTCGAGAGATCAATCTGTACAACTCCGGCCTAAACCAAGAAATCGCCGTTCCAGATTTGCTTCGGTCACAAAGAGGAGGAGAAGGGTTGGTTTAGGGAGGGAAGCGAAGAGAGTGTTGACACCAGAACAGTTCTGGAAGAGTGGTATTTGACTTGTATCAGAAGGTGAAAGCTTTTGGGAAAACTAGCAAAGTTGCCTTTCTGAGTATTGTATTTCTCCTAACCAAAAACTTGTTATCTTGGTGGAAATAGGTAAGACCTATTTATACAAGTCTAAGTGACACGTACTCTGGCCTCGTAAGAAAAAGAAACGGATGAGTTAAATGGGAAGAGGTGGTAACGCCTGGTATTGATGGAATTTGATGGAATTAATGTTCCATAATGAAAGAGTGTTTCACCATTACTTCCTGTATTTACTAACCGTTTTATTCTTAATACACTATCTTGAAACGGGCATTTGTGTATGCCGCGCGATGTAAACCGCCAAACCAAAACCCTAAAGAGCATCCCCCAGTTTGTGACATGTATTGATGTCTCGAGTGTTTTCGTGGAAAACGTGTAACATGTCGCTGGTGTTTGATAAGTTGATCTTGAGAGATGTGTCGGCTCAGTGGCGACCTTCGACGGTCGAGATTTTGCATCTCCAGAGGAATCGTGGCCTTTGATGTAGGCGCGGCATGCCAAAGTGCAAAGGTTGCATGGCATGTGCCAATGGCTTGTGTGGAATGCCTTGGTTGTAGGTTGAGCATCGGGATGCAAGTGTTGCATGGCATGTGTCAACGGCGCGCGTAGCGCGTTTGGCCCTAGGATTGCACGGCTTGGCATGCTAGGTTGCAAGGGTCGCTTGGCATGTGCCAATGGCGCGTGTGGCGGCTTGGCCCTAGGTTTGCACGGCTAGGCACGCTAGGTCGCAAGCGTCGGTTGGCATGTGCCAATGGCGCGTATGGAGGCTTGGTCCTAGGTTTGCATGGCTTGGCATGCTAGGTCGCCAGCGTTTCTTGGCATGTGCCAATAGCGCGTGTGGCGGCTTGGCTCTAGGTTTGCACGGGTTGGCATGCTAGGTCGCAAGTGTCGCTTGGCATGTGCCAATGGCGCGTGTGGCGGCTTGGCCCTAGGTTTGCACGAATTGGCATGCCAGGTCGCAAGCATCGCTTGGCATGTGCCAATGGCGCGTGTGGTGGCTTGGACCTAGGTTTGCACGGCTTGGCATGCTAGGTCGCGAGCGTCGCTTGGCATGTGCCAATGGCGCGTGTGGCGGCTTGGCCCTAGGTTTGCACGGCTTGGCATGCTAGGTCGCAAGCGTCGCTTGGCATGTGCCAATGGCGCGTGTGGCGCAATGATTGTGCAGCTCGAATTTGGCACGGTTGCCATGAAGCGCAATGATTGTGTAGCTCGAATTTGGCATGGTTGCCGTGAAGCGCAATGTTTGTGCGGCTTGGTTTTGGCATGGTTTCCATGATGCGCAGCGATCGTGCGGCTTGGTTTTGGCATGGTTGCCATGATGCACAACGATTGTGCGACTTTGGTTTTGGCATAGTTGCCATGATGCGCAGCGATTGTGCGGCTTTTGCTTTGGCATAGTTGTCATGATGCGCAACGATTGCGGCTTTGGTTTTGGCATAGTTGCCATGATGCGCAGCGATTGTGCGGCTTTGGTTTTGGCATAGTTGCCATGATGCGCAACGATTGTGCGGCTTTGATTTTGGCATAGTTGCCATGATGCGCAACGATTGTGCTGCTTAGGGTTTTGTGTCTCGAAACCCTAGTTTAGCATTTGAAAAAAAAGATACCCTCGTAATTTTTTACATAAGTGCATTAAATGTTCTAATAAATGTGTTTAGCGTCACCGGTGACGTCATGCTATGCGTAAGGTTTTATGATTTTACCCCTTATCTAAAAACCACCATCAACATTAAGTCCCCTGCTTAGCTTGGAACAAGGGCCTTGTTGCAAGGTAAGCATAAGATGGTGACAGACGAGGATACAACTGAGACAGTAAGTCATGAAAAAGGGCTAAGAAGACTTGTTTGACCTTTTTTTAGATGTAAGTAAAATTCGCAATCATTGCATATGGTAGCTTTGTATAAATCCCAGTCGTTTATATGTCTTTATGGTCAGGCTTTGGAGCGCGAGGCGGAGTTGCTAGCATAGACTGGGTGTGAAAGGGACTTGTCAGTATTAATGAGCCTGGAACGGGCGATGGCCGTTTGGCAGATCATGGCGTTGGAAAGCATGGTGTTGGAAAACATGGTGTGGCGCGGATTGGCAGCTGGCGCGGGTTGGGAAGCTGGCGCAGATTGGGAAGATGGCGCGGATTGGCAGCTGACGCGGATTTGGGAAGCTGGCGCGGATTGGGAAGCTGGCGCGGATGGAGTGCTTGGTGGGACCGGTGTTAGCAAGGAGGGTGCGTGCTTTTTTGGAAGTGACCAAGCTTGCTATTGCGGGCCCGGCTGATTTTCTCCACGTACGACTTTGAAAAGGGAATCCTTTCCCTATTCGAAGTCCCCTCAATTATCACGCCTATATATATAAGAAGGGTGTTCTCCTTTTATCTTGCACCTTTGTTCTTCGGTACCTTCGCGTTAGCGGCAGAGTGATAAGGAGAGTCAACATTCCAGGTATGTCTTCCGACGCTTCTTCTTTAACTCTTTATATATTTTTGTATGCCAGTACGAAAACTCTTAGCTGTATATGCGTTTCGTATGAACCCATAGAAAACACCGTTCTTCCATGTCTTCGTATAATCGAGTCATAAGTGTGATTCTTATGAACCCATAGACTTTTCGTCATGAATACTGCAACAATATGTTTATGAAAACCTAGTTGTTTAGGGTTTCCTTTGGCTATGTGTGGGTGATAATTTCTTCTCGTCTTCCCCTTTTGGCGCAGATATCTTGTTACCAAAGCACCATAAGAAACTCTGACAAGATGTCACCTGAACAAAGTCTTGCTTCACCAAAATACGTTGGTAACTACAAACCAAACACGGATGATGACTTCTTCACAAAGCCCCTTGCCGCAGCCCGGAAAAATCATCCAAATTCGTGCCAATTCTCTTGACCGGTTCGGAGGATGAAAGGAGGACCCGTTCAGTCCGACCAGAGAGAATAATAGGGTTTTGTCTTCACAAAGGGGTGTACTCTGCTTCCCATATTGATTTCAGAATGTGTCAAAGCCCGTTACGCTCCTTTGATAAATGGATTGAGTTTATGGTGATCCAGGAACATATAAGTGCTAATTTGACTCGAGCACAGATCATTGACGCTGTTAGGGCTTCCGCAAATCTTCAAATTAGGAAGGACATCCCTGGTTTAGTTTCTTTTATCTCCAGATGGTGCCCGGATACTCACACAGTCGTATGCAGGTGGGTTGAAATGACCTTCTCCCTAGAAAGCGTGGACCTTCTGCTGAATCTTCCCGTAACAGGAAACCTTAATATCTAATTGTCAGAAGATGAAGAAAAGATGCGAGCTGATCTTGTTGCGAAGTCGAAAGATTTCGTTCGGAAAGAGAACAAAAAGTGTTTCTACGGCTGGTGGGTGTCCCAATGGTTCCCGGATGAGCTGGAACCGAGTCAAAAGAGTAGTACACTTCATGTTGCGGCATTCTTGGCTCTCTGGTTGTCTAGGGACATTTTCAATGACGGTTCCGGTAAGAAAGAGATAAGACAAGAGCTTCTGGCGATTGTCGTAAGGTTAGCGAGAGGTGAAGTTCTTCCCATTGGCAGCCTGTTCCTTGGTTCTATGTATACGCATCTGGATCACTTGGTTGCGGATATGCGCGTTTCGAACGGTTTTATTAAAGTGGACTCGTATGTCCATGTTGCTTCCCTTCAAGCGTGGTTATGGGAGCATTTCGAGAAGTATGCTCCAAAACCGTTACCTTCGATTCCCGCAAGCTTGGGTGGCTCCAGAATACTCCGATGGGTGAACAGGCGCCCAAGAGTTGGCTTGAACTTGGTTGGGTTCCTTGATAAGTTGCATGAAGCCGGTTTTCGCCCGTGGGCCTCGGTGCATGCGTCCGTAGTTCAGGTTAACACTATTGCTTCCGCTCCGAATATGGATTTGCTTTCCGAAGATAACCTGAGTGCTGGTGAAGATTTGTTTATGCGGAGTTGCATGCCTAGTTACATGCCGTCTATCTTTAGGGGATCGTTCCAAGTAGCTTATTATAATATTGATCGTGTTGTTCGTCACATGGGTTTCGACCAAGGGGTCCCTTTTGCTCGTCAGCCGGTTGTTCCTAAGAATTCTTTGCTTGTTGCTCTTAATGCCAACGTTCTTGAACCGGGTACGCGTCTACTCTTCTTGCATTCAGAAAGAGTTCCTTCGACGACTTTCAAGTATAGTGAGTTCTGGAAAGATGAGTTCCTTACTATCCGTGGTTTTGTGAACCATATGGTGGCGAATGCCCGTTGTAGACCCACTCCTGAGGTTTTGGAAAAGCATCCAATGTTGAGAAATCCTCCGGCAACTAAGCAAAAATTGCCTGCAAATGTGGACAGTACCCAGGTGAAGGAATGGAGGACGAAGAACCGCGCTGGTGGATTCCGGTCGGTTTTGACAGACCCGACGACTTCCGCGTCTTTCAACTCCTCAATATTCAGGTAGGTGTTTCCTCTTTGCTGGTTCAACTAAAACGTGTAGATTTTTATTTCGTTTCTGAATATTTGCATCTTGTTTCCACCCGGGTTTCGGTAGTGTTAACGCCTTTAGTGCACTTGCTCGTCGTCAGGAGACAACAACTCTTTCAAAAGAGGTGATAGACGCATTTATGTGTCTAGTATATCTCAATTGTATATAGTGTTAGTGCTCGATTCTATACTTATTTGGTTATTTTATTTATTTGTAGGTGTTTTTAGAAGAATAAGGATTTGCGGCGAAATTGGCTGAAAATGCGGCGTTTGGACCTCCGTTGATAGAGTGCCGGAAGCGCCCCAGAAGTGTACCGGAAGTACCCCAGAAATACCCCGGAGGAACCCCGAAAAAAGTGCGGAAAATGCCCCAGAGGACACTTGCTATACGGACCCTTGATTTTGGATAAGGGGTAACCTAATTACTAACGGGTGACCCATTTCCAGGCAGCTGCTAAAGGGACACCAGGACTGGTTAGGGGGTAACCCATCTTCAACATTTGAAACGTAAAATTTGGCGGGAAACTAGTTCTCACGCCTGGAAGATTTTCGATATAATTGTTTGGGTAGTTTTAAGGAGATTAAAGGGCTGGAAATGTTTGGGCTTATTCTATGGACTTATAGGAAGCTAACAGGGGTGATTTGAAGGACCAGAATTGATCGTGTGGAGCAAAACAGAGCCGTGAGTCATTACGGGTTCTGTTTGATTTTAGCTATAGAAGTTACGTGGCCAGAATATCTTGTATTGGATTGCTTCTCTATCTTAGGGAGTTTTACAACCAACAGCCGCGTAGAAGAGAGTTTGACAGGAAAAGAAATACCAGATAAAGACCGTGACCTGCAGAGAAAGAAAGAGATATTTCCTTGAGATTTAACCATGAGGTTACATATAAATAGACTCGGGATAGGTCAAAGAAAAGGGGATCAAGAGTTTGGGGTCGAGCCAGAGCCAGGAGGAGCGAAGAAGAAGGAAAAACAGCAATGTTCACCTGCTGCTGCTGCTGCCATTAAAGAGCTTCAAGAACACGAAGAATAGACTCTCCAGAGCAGACTTATTTTTAGCAGCGTCAACAGCATCACTGTGGTGTCGCAGTTAGCTGCAGTTATCTTTTGTCGTTCTTCTCTGGACGCCTTCTGTGAGTCTCAGAAACAATGTTTTATAATTTTTGACTCTTTTAATCATACTTTGATCTTTGAAATAATATTTTGAGTGTATGATTAATATGAATAGCTAAACCCCAATACTGGGATGATGGAAGAAACCATTCTTTATGCATGAGTAATTTTTATTTAATTCTTTTATGACTATTTGCACTATTATGAATGGAATTATGATTTTTATTGATTATTTGTGATTTTGTCTGATGATGTATGCTTAATCCATGAGATTCTTGATGCATCATGCTTATGATTTACATATAATACTTACAAATCTATTTTTGGCAAAGTAAGAGTCGATATTTGTTATCAATATAAGCTTTAATTGTCTAGAATTAATAATTGAATCGCATGAGTATAAGAATTGGTGAAATCCTGAGTCCCAGTATCTCTTGATCCTGTGACAAACGTTTGTATATATTTTTATGTTTTTAAATCTTTACAAGTCCGAGCAACGAACTCTTATTTACCGCATTAAAATTATTACTACAACAAAATGGCGCCGCCGACGCGGACTTGTATATAGATTTGTTTTTAGGTTTATTTTTTTTATTTATTTATTATTATTTGTTCCTTTTTACGTTTCTTTTTGTGTCTTTGATTTACAGGTTCGAAGTGGAATACTAAGGACTTGGGAACAAAAAGCTTAAAGCTAAAAGCTAAAAGAGAAGAAAAAAAAAATAGACATAATATTTTTTAGGATTTAATCTTTATTATTATTTTTTTTGTATATAGCTTTTATTTATTTATTTTAGAATTTGTAAATAGGCTTTATTTGTCATTATTTTTGTAATTTTTTTGGACTTTTTTTTTTTTTTTTTTTTTGGACTTTATTCTGGACTTTGGACATTATTTTTAAAACCCTACGGAAGGGTTATAAATTAAAAAAATAAAAATTAAATACAAACTGTTTGCAGGGAAGGACGACGATTACTATATCGTCTCGGCCCCTCGGGTTCGCACACGGCATAGGAGTCGTGGCCCGAGTCGACGATAACGGTTCATCGCCCGTCTGGTACGGGAGGTAAGTCCAATCGAAACACCCGCAAATCTCCTGCAAGCGGGTTACTGTCTGCCTTAAGGTGATAATTGTTTGAGGACGAACCGGACTGTCTTTATTTTCCTAGTAAAGGGCAAGGCCTGGCCTAAACAAGATAAGGGTTCGGATTTCATCACCGTTCCCTTCTTACCCGCCTTAGGAAAACGAAACCTAACGCGAACCCAAGCTTAAAATTTGGAATAGAACGAGACCGATAGGGTAACGAGCTTAAATAGGAAACTCGTTCGAAAAATATTGGTTGCTCTTTAAGCACACTCCAAAGTTCATGATGGTTTCTGTGAGTTGAATGCGTGACTTCGCCGCCTTATGATAGCGGTGAGGCCTTGGGTATCAAAGCTCCACTGAGCTTCCCTCGCCTCAATTCAACTTACTTTGACTCGGATTGATTCCAGAGGGGTCTGCTCAAATTGCAACGAATTCCCTTTCGAAAGATAGAAGCTGGTCTAGAAACAATCTAAGTGGAGCCATCATGCTTTTTGTTTGCTAGTAATCTTTAGGTTTGCTTTGGTGGAGTCGAGTCGGCCTTGTTTGTGATTGCGTAGAATTCCCCTGCAATTAAGAATGTCGAACTGGTATGATAGAAGCCAATACAATGAATATCGACCTGAATTTGAATATGGACATCATCAGTATTATGACCATAGTGAGAATAGTGGCTGGGGACGCCAACCTTTTCAAGGTTATGGTTCATACCATGGTGAGCCCAATTACTATCCGCACGCGCATCAGTCTTACGAGCAAGAAGATTATAGTACTAGTTCTTCGTCTCTAGAGGATACAATCAAACTATTGAAAAGTAGTCCTTTTTATGATCCTTCTGATAATTCCTCTTTACTAGAGTCAACACGTAAGTTAGCTGAGTCGACGCGTAAGTTAGCTGATATGAATAGTATAATTATAGACGAAAGAACTACAATAATGAGTGAACCTTCTTTAGAAGACCACCTCAAGCGGATAGCTGAGACGAACGAAAGAATTGCTCGAAATTACTTGAATTGCCAATATAGTGTATCTAATAATACCCTTGAGAATGAAAATAGTTATTTACATAATCAAGATAACAAGGTTAGAATTGGTAGCACTACTTGTTTTGATGAGGTTCGATCTTTTTCATGTTATAATGATGATTATGATGAGGATAGTATTGATGAAGAACATGAAATATGTAGGAATAGTGATCAGGAAGCTAGTAATCCAATTGAGCTTTATAATGATTATATTATTTCTACTTCAAATCCAAATAATTTTTATGATTATTCACCTATTCAAGAGGACGAGGATTTGATTAGGAATACCACCGTTTTAGACGATGTAGTATGTCCTGTTTACGAATCCGATAAAGGTTTAGAGGAACCGGTTTATCTTGAGACTACTGTTTTCGAGTCGAACGATTTAGAAACTGTAATCGATGATGGTTTCGAGGAACGGTTTTACCCTGAGAATACTGTTTCAGAGTCGTACGATTTAGAAACAATAGTCTTAGATGAACTCGTAGAGATTAATGAGGATACACCGCAAGATTACAACTTAGAAGAATCAATTGCCCATTTTCAGGAATCTGATGACCTAGAAATTAGGGAGATTGTGGCTAGTCTAACTAGAGACACTGAAAACTCTAAGTTTGGGGGTGATTATCACTTTCCTAGTGCTTTACCTTTAACTCTCAGAAAGTCCCCTCACATAGGACTTGATATCCATGCCTCAACCATCTTACAAGATTATCTTCATACTAGGTTTCCCGAACCTAATGATGTCATGAAAAAAGTTCAGTCGTTAGAAACCCATCCTCTGGTTGATGTGGTTTTCCCAGGCTATGATACCCAGATTGACTTTGTTTTCCCACCAAATAGTTTTCTTCCAATTGTGGGAACGTATATATTTCAAATGTGTCACTTATTAAGTTCTGAGACTAAGCCTAAGTACTTTAGGAAATTAGAATCGACACATTTGCTTCAGAATGACCACTACTCTGACTGTGGTCAACTATGTAAGTCAT
The DNA here is from genome assembly GCF_003573695.1 of Papaver somniferum. NCBI lineage: Eukaryota > Viridiplantae > Streptophyta > Magnoliopsida > Ranunculales > Papaveraceae > Papaver > Papaver somniferum. The sequence goes on along the minus strand of NW_020624598.1, from coordinate 292,222 downwards.
ACCTAATTGACTTAGAGGATCCTAAATTATTTAGGTTATTTGTGATTCCAGGTTCTTATCTGAGTTTTTCCAGACTCTAGGACCTAATAATTTGGATCCTACCTATGAGGAAATGCATCCGAGGAAAATAGTCTATTTAGACCCCTTCATAGAACCTGAACCGCAATTAGCGATAGTTATCCAGAAACTAGGTAAGGGCATGCTATTGTACATTTTCTTGGTTTACTGCAGTTTCCTTTTGTCAGCTCTTTTTGGTTTTAAAGACCCACAGTTATTCCGGCTACTGTTATACGGTTCGAGTTGACTAAACCTTTTCTATGTCTGGCTGAAGACTTTAAACTTAGCACTTCTTGGGAGGTAACCCAAACTCATGCAACCAGGTAATATCTTTCCTTAACTCTTTTGCTTCAATGGTAATAGTTTCTCCTTGTTCATGTTTTTAATTTTATCTTTAGAACATTGAGGACAATGTTAGATTTAAGTTTGGGGTATGGGAGAAACTTTTTAGTTGCAATAAATAAACTCCAGAGCTTAGAAATTTATGCCTATTGAGGATTGCACTAACTAATCTAAGTGGATGGAAGCATTTTGATTGTAGGAGTTTGAGGAACCAATCTGATTAGATGGAAACATCTAAAGAGTCTATTCATAAAAGCACAGAGCTCAGGTGTTAGAAATAACATGATAGTTTCACCATATCTCGTTGAGTCCTTTTCACTTCTATTTTTATTTTATTTTGTTTTTAAACTATGTTTCTCTAAGTGATAGGTGGGGCCCACGATTCAAGTTGTTACCAATGCTAGGGTGAATTAGAGTGATTGAGATACCAAAAAAAAAAAAAGTTGAAAAAAAAGAATAAAAAATTGAAAAAAAAAAGAGATGAAAAAAAATGGTAGTTACCAAAAAGAAAAAAAAAAGAAAAAGAAATTGAGACCAGACCATTTGACCAAAAAGAATAAATTCAATAAAGTCGACCACTGGTACCCTTGTATATGCCAGTTGTGTTGACCTAGAGTTAGGCTATCCACCACTGGTACCCTTGTATATGCCAGTGTGTTGATATTAGTCAGACTAGTATCTCAATCCATTAGGATAGGTTCATTTTGGCGGAGGCCTTCAGACAGATATGGGAAACGACGTTCACTTAGTAAACATCAAAACCATATATGTTTTTCTATATCCATCTTCTTGATCTATCCATGTGATTAGTTTTGACTCCGAATATGATGTCCATAGTGCAACTATCTGAGTAGATCTCTGTCACTTTATATGAACTTTAGTATGCTTGAGTGCAAACTTGTGTACATCAATTGGAATTTCGCATCAGGGTACTTCTTCCTGTAGTCAATAAGTATGCCAACCAAGGAGATTCTTTAGTGACTTCCAAGGTTCTGCGTAGATAGCTAAGGTCTGGAGTACAGGTTTTGTGGGTATATCTCTTGTAAGCCCTCCCGAGACTATAACTCGGCCACTAGGGCCACCTAGGGGTTTAAAGGCTTATTTCATACGCTAAATGCAATCGACGATGCCTGCGACAGTGAGTTAGGATTTTATTTTGTAGTTTTGATTTGCTCGAGGACTAGCAAATAATAAGTTTGGGGGTATCTGATAGACGCATTTATGTGTCTAATATATCTCAATTGTATATAGTGTTAGTGCTCGATTCTATACTTATTTGGTTATTTTATTTATTTGTAGGTGTTTTTAGAAGAATAAGGATTTGCGGCGAAATTGGCTGAAAATGCGGCGTTTGGACCTCCGTTGATAGAGTGCCGGAAGCGCCCCAGAAGTGTACCGGAAGTACCCCAGAAATACCCCGGAGGAACCCCAAAAAAAGTGCGGAAAATGCCCCAGAGGACACTTGCTATACAGACCCTTGATTTTGGATAAGGGGTAACCTAATTACTAAGGGGTGACCCATTTTCAGGCAGCTGCTAAAGGGACACCAGGACTGGTTAGGGGGTAACCCATCTTCAACATTTGAAACGTAAAATTTGGCGGGAAACTAGTTCTCACGCCTGGAAGATTTTCGATATAATTGTTTGGGTAGTTTTAAGGAGATTAAAGGGCTGGAAATGTTTGGGCTTATTCTATGGACTTATAGGAAGCTAACAGGGGTGATTTGAAGGACCAGAATTGATCGTGTGGAGCAAAACAGAGCCGTGAGTCATTACGGGTTCTGTTTGATTTTAGCTATAGAAGTTACGTGGCCAGAATATCTTGTATTGGATTGCTGCTCTATCTTAGGAAGTTTTACAACCAACAGCCGCGTAGAAGAGAGTTTGACAGGAAAAGAAATACCAGATAAAGACCGTGACCTGCAGAGAAAGAAAGAGATATTTCCTTGAGATTTAACCGTGAGGTTACATATAAATAGACTCGGGATAGGTCAAAGAAAAGGGGATCAAGAGTTTGGGGTCGAGCCAGAGCCAGGAGGAGCGAAGAAGAAGGAAAAACAGCAATGTTCACCTGCTGCTGCTGCTGCCATTAAAGAGCTTCAAGAACACGAAGAATAGACTCTCCAGAGCAGACTTATTTTTAGCAGCGTCAACAACATCACTGTGGTGTCGCAGTTAGCTGCAGTTATCTTTTGTCGTTCTTCTCTGGACGCCTTCTGTGAGTCTCAGAAACAATGTTTTATAATTTTTGACTCTTTTAATCATACTTTGATCTTTGAAATAATATTTTGAGTGTATGATTAATATGAATAGCTAAACCCCAATACTGGGATGATGGAAGAAACCATTCTTTATGCATGAGTAATTTTTATTTAATTCTTTTATGACTATTTGCACTATTATGGATGGAATTATGATTTTTATTGATTATTTGTGATTTTGTCTGATGATGTATGCTTAATCCATGAGATTCTTGATGCATCATGCTTATGATTTACATATAATACTTACAAAATCTATTTTTGGCAAAGTAAGAGTCGATATTTGTTATCAATATAAGCTTTAATTGTCTAGAATTAATAATTGAATCGCATGAGTATAAGAATTGGTGAAATCCTGAGTCCCAATATCTCTTGATCCTGTGACAAACGTTTGTATATATTTTTATGTTTTTAAATCTTTACAAGTCCGAGCAACGAACTCTTATTTACCGCATTAAAATTATTACTACAACAAGAGGTCAGCAGTGTTGAGCCCTCTCGTGATAGGGAAGAGTCAGAGAAAGAGAAGAGTTCAGAAGATGAAGGCAGTTCTTCTGACAGCGGCACTGTCTCTTCTTCGGGAAGTGGTTCGGTAAGTCTTGCACACATTTTCTTTTCCCTTCTCTTCTTTTTTTTTCGAAGAAAAATGTCTAACTCAAGATTGCAGGAAGGATCTAAGGAAGGGTCTGATTCTGGAGATGATTCTGAGATAGAGGTTCTTGAAGATTTGCCTTAAGCTGTGACTTCTACTGTCGCCTTGGAGATGGAAGTTGATCAAATGAAGAGCATGGACACGACTCGAACAACGGAGGATGTTCCGATGACCGTTAATGCAAACGTGAAAGAGAACCCTTCGCCAGTCGTGGGTCTGGTTGCAGGTGCCCCTTTCGATCCCCCGTACTTGGTTCCTTACCCAGGTCATGTGCTGGTCGGCGTCTTCAGTTTGCTAGATAAGTACGAGGTGTTGTATACCAAGATCTGGGAAAGACATGGACACATTGCCACGCCCAAGAAGATAACCAGTCGATTCTCACTGGTCAAACGTGTGGAAGAAATCCTGTCTTCAGTCGAGGACATGTGCGAGGTGACTAGCCATACTTTTTCTGAGGACGTCATCACCAGTTGGAAGTATCATCATGATATGTGTGTAGAGAACGAGTTCAACGTTCCATGGTTCGTTAAGGGCTTCACTGAGATCCAGAAATTGAAAACCGCAGTAGTTGAAAGTCTTTCTGCGGATGAAATTGCACAACAGGAGGCAGAAATCGAAGAACTTTCCAAGACGTTGACTCTGAAAAGAGCGGCTCTCGAAGATGCCAGGGTGGATTTCTCCAAGAAGAGCAGACCCCTGTTGGAAAATTTTCCCTGAATGTTTCTTTGTCCTTTTCAAACTTTTGCTTAGTTTTTTTTTTTTGAAAGGCACATAGGGTGTCTGGTTTGAAGTTTGAATGATTTTTGATAGACGGTTGGTATTTTTGAAAATACCGGATTATTTTTGAAATGAATGGTTTTAATAATATTACGCTGATTATGAATTGTGAATAGGATATCGTATCTATAAAGTGTGTATCAGTAATTGTCACAAGATAAGCACAGTATGACGGTTTTCGTCGAGAATCCTAAAAGAATGAATTGTATATTTCGCCCAATATAGACTTAATCAGTTATTTGGGTCTCCTGATGAAAAGGGGATCCTTCGTGTGCAAGATCGAGTTTTGTAGGGAAGCACCACGGCGATTGTGGAAAGTCCCCTGTCGTTTTGAGTCACTTGATGACTGAATCGTTTGATTTCGGTTTCTGTGAAGTCCCCGGTCGTCTCTTGCGGTTTGCGACTGGTAACCAGGTTGTCTGGTAGTCGAGTTGTGGGTCCCTAAATAGATCGCTTGCTTCTGCTGTCCTGATGCCTGGATCGAAATATGAGATCGAAGATTGAAAACTGACATTGTAACCGAAAGATCAACCCTCCCACTGTGGTTGCCAATTATTTATGGGTGAAAATCGTTTCTGTCGATTTTGGTAATTTCGGTAGGTGAGTGAGAAACAAATCTAAACCCTAAACAAATGTACTGCACATAAGTACTTTAGATTCGAGAGATCAATCTGTACAACTCCGACCTAAACCAAGAAATGGCCGTTCCGTATTTGCTTCGGTCACAAAGAGGAGGAGAAGGGCTGGTTTAGGGAGGGAAGCGAAGAGAGTGTTGAGACCAGAACAGTTCTGGAAGAGTATTACTTGACTTGTATCAGAAGGTGAAAGCTTTTGGGAAAGCTAGCAAAGTTTCCTTTCTGAGTATTGTATTTCTCCTAACCAAAAACTTGTTATCTTGGTGGAAATAGGTAAGACCTATTTATACAAGTCTAAGTGAAACGTACTCTAGCCTCGTAATAAAAAGAAACAGATGAGTTAAATGGGAAGAGGTGGTAACGCCTGGTATTGATGGAATTTGATGGAATTAATGTTCCATAATGAAAGAGCGTTTCACCATTACTTCATGTATTTACTAACCATTTTATTCTTAATACACTGTCTTGAAACGGGCATTTGTGTATGCTGCACGCTGTAAACTGCCAAACCAAAACCCTAAAGAACATCCTCCAGTTTGTGACATGTATTGATGTCTCGAGTGTTTTCGTGGAAAATGTGTAGCATGTCACTGGTGTTTGATAAGTTGAGCTTGAGAGATGTGCCGGCTCAGTGGCGATCTTCGACGGTCGAGATTTTGCATCTTGAGAGGAATCGTGGCCTTTGATGTAGGCGCGGCATGCCAAAGTGCAAGGGTTGCACGACATGTGCCAATGGCTTGTGTGGAATGCCTTGGTTGTAGGTTGCATCAGGTGCAGGTGGCAATGTCCAAATACAAGTGTTGCATGGCATGTGCCGATGGCGCGCGTAGCGGCTTTGGCCCTAGGTTTGCACGGCTAGGCATGCTAGGTTGCAAGGGTCTCTTGACATGTGCCAATGGCGCGTGTGGAGGCTTGGACCTAGGTTTGCACGGCTAGGCATGATAGGTCGCAAGCGTCACTTGGCATGCGCCAATGCCGCGTGTGGCGGCTTGGCCCTAAGTTTGCACGGCTTGGCATGCTAGGTCGCAAGCGTGGTGGAAAAGGAAACAAGTACCTAAACTAGCCTGCAAGTGCACAGGGAAGTTGAAGCAAGAAAAAGTAAATAAGGGTTTTGTCCACAGGGACTTGGAGGATTTGCTAAAGTTCTCTAAGTTTCAAAAGTTAACTGAATTTAAAGGAGCTAGTGACAAAAGTTGATAAAAAGTATTGAGTTACTAGGGTTATTAAGTCCACATCTAACTTACACCATGTATTCACTAGATTATGCTATTCTTGCCTTATAAGATGCAAGGATTAAGATTCCATTCTTGGTTCTCTACATCTAAGGAGTTTCTCCTATAGAAAGATCAAATCAACTAAATTATGACTCCAAAGCACTAATTGTCTTGGTTAAGACACAACTAGTCTAAGGATTAAGAGTGGTCTGATTGAACATGAGTTTTCGTTTTATCAACATGCTATAAGTCTAACTACAATGTATTCATAACATACCATGTATTCATAACATACAATGTGAAAGTAGAATGATGATTTACTAACTTTGATTCTTTCCTAAACTTGTTTATCAATCAAGAACAACATAATCATAGTGTAATACATAACAGTAAGTTACGGCTTCCTCAAATCCCTAGCAGATGAAACTAGAACATATACATGACCATTATCATCATCTTCACAGATGTAGACATACTCAAAAATATCATCATAACAGCAAACACAGTCAAGGTGAAAATATATCAATTATCAAATTAATATTGCAAGAAGTAAAATTTATAACTCAAAGCATGTTGTTCACTGGCTAGCCCAGAGATGCCCAATTTTACAACCCCTAACACCCTTTTATAGTTACAACAAAAAAAATCCAAAATCCCCAAATCAGTAAAATTAGGGTTTACTAAAAAATCTAAAATTGACCTTTACCTAATCTCTGAAATCAATCAATGGTCTCGACCCATTCTTCTATTGCTTATCCTCTTCCGTAATTGGTGGTTTGATTTCACTAACTCTGTTTCTCTCAAACCTAGTTTCTAGGTTCACTGTTTTTGAAAAGATAAAAGGGTTGAGAGAGAATGAGCTAGAGAGTATCATGGTGGTGTCCTTTAGTGATGGAGGGGGTGGCTGATTGATGGGGTACAGTGATGGAGGTGGTTGAGCGGACATGGTGGTGGTGATGGTGTCTGTAGAGGAATGGAGAAGATGGAGTCGATGGAAAGAAGGAGGGGAGTGTTTGGCTAGGGGTATATGGTGTTCGATACTTGAGTGTTAGGCGGGTTCAGCGAGGTTTGATGATCTGCGACAAGGAGCGATGGATGGGAAGATGGTAGGTGGATCCAACGGCGATACGGAGGTAAGCGTGGAGCGACCGTCGGATGAAGGGATGTAGCAAAACGGACGACCCAAGATGGAGATGGGCGTTGCGATGTAAAGCAGGGGCTTCGGAGTTTGATGTGCGATGATGGAGTGACCGTAGGATGCTGAAATGCTTCGATCTGACGGCTGAAATCCGAGACGGGCTTGGATAGTGGAAATGTGTTTGAGTAAGGGTTTTTGGCCTTGGGTATGCCAAGCCCATATCTTCTTTAAGGACAATTCTTCTTCTTCAAGACCATTCCTAGCCTCTTGGTTTTGTGCACAACGTTCTTCGCGGCTTCCCTGCGTAACTCCTCCCGGCTTTTCACTACTTTTCTGCTCTATTCCGCTCCGCAATTCATCCAAACTTTATTTATTACCTAAAAATATAAAATTAAGTAACATTAAGTAATTATCCTTGAGGAGAGTAAAATACAAAATTCATTACAAAAGGGGGAATTATGGTATGCAAAATGGGATAAGTGCCAATAAAACGATGATAAATAATGCAATATTTGGCGCCTATCAAATACCCCTAAACCTGAATTTTACTTGTCCTCAAGTAAAACAGAAACTAAGGAAATCCTACCTATACCACTGTCGCTGGTCTCTCGAATGCATTTAGCGTATGCACTAAGCCTTTTAAACCACTAAGTGTCCCTAGTGGACGAATGAAGTCTCGTGAAGGTTTGCTTAGAACGTACCTACAAAGTTCTAGGTCAAAATATAAGCTCAGATTCCATCAAATGTGACATGTGCAAGTCAGTTTAAGCTCACAGCAAAATGGAGATGTCAATCTAGCTATCAAAGGCACAATCCTAGCACTGATAACAAAAAAAGACATGTGATAAGAGTGTAAAGTGTATCTACACATGTGTAAAGAAAGATCTGAAGTTATGACTACTAATCACCAAGAGATAGTTTCTCAGGCTAAGAACCAAGGTCGAAATCTAGCTAGCTGTCCGGACTTTACGAGAATTGTGAATGAGTTGGAGGTATTTCACAATTACTCGCGTTGTACATCAATGGCATACACCCTCCTTGCTTATTACAATGAAACAACAAAATGACTCTTATTTACATTGACTACTCTCTTTTTATTTTTGGAACAAGAGATGATGGAATTGATAAATACTTGATTTTTTTTGTATTTTTCTGATATTTTTTTTCTGAATATATACATCGTTTTTTTTTTTTTTTTTTTTGAACAAGCAAACACTTTTGATACATATACAAAAGGAAACAAAAGATTACATGACACTTTGCAAGAGGTAGCCCTTTTTGATGCACCCAGTTAAATTCGATGGTTGTCTTTCTTAATGTAACCTCCACCTTCTATCCCAACCAACCAAAGAACAAGCTAGTCAAGTTTCGTTCAGTATTCTAAAGTGATTGGCAATCGTAACTTCCTATCAAACACCTTGAAGATCGAGGCCATACATGTATTGGTAGATCGTGCGCGTGCAAATTTCTTATCACTATGTGAATTGTGCTAGAATCAGGGTGCCTAAATATCTAGACTAAGACTCCTAATAATTACATATTTGCACAAGAGTCAACATTTCAAGGTAAATGAGCTCTATTTTTATGTTTTTTTTAATTTTTTTGAATTTTTTCGATTTTTTTTTTTAAAAAGAAGAAGGAGTTCGTTTTCAATTATAGCATATTATCATGGTATCCATTCCATACCCCCAAACCTAAACTAAACATTGTCCTCAATGTTTCAAAAGATAACAAAATTATAATGCAACATATGAAGAGGAACATGCTAAGTAGAGTAAAAGGAGAGAGAATACCGATTCGTCGAAAACACGAACCGAACTCCATTATTCACCGGCTAGAATCCAACATTTTCAACTTAGATCATATTGGATTAGCAAAAATATATACAAAAGAAACCAAAAAGTTTTAAAATTTATCTACTGGATTATATACAAAAATTCACCATACACTAACAATCTAAAGAGTTGAGGATCAACCCAAAAGACAAAGTGTAGAGGTTTCAACAGCTTCACACAATAATAATATGATAGGCATGCAAGTGAAGCTGTGAAACAAAATGAGCTACCCCCAAACCTGGATTTTTCAACGGATAAAATTTTGGAAACAAAATCTCGCAGTTTTGGGGGTTCATCATGCACAAGGTCTAGCTCGAAATGAACTTTGCTAGGGACGGGCAAACATGCTAATTCCAACTATGGCTCCTCAAAGATATTATACTTAGATGCAAAATAGTCCAAAAGGACTTGGGAAGCACACAGTTCCAAACCTAGATTAGGGACTCTCAGAAAAGTCGGTTTGACAATATGAGTACAAACCAAATCTAGGTTGGGTGGAAGGCCATCAGATTGTGACTTATGTAGGACGATAGGCACATCATTACTAATCACATCAACATCTCCTAAGTCTTCTACACGTGTCACAACATGCTCACAATCATCAAACAAATTGGCAAGATCACAATCAGAGTCATCAACATCATCAACAAATTTATTCTCATGCATCGGAAAATCAGGAGAAATATCACAATGTGACCTAGGTAGAGAATCAAACACATCAAATATATTTTCATGCATATTAGCATTAGTGTCTACAGAAGATTCAACTATTCCTATGTCATGCTCATCTTCACAGAATAATTGTACGAATCCCATGTCAATATCAAAATCATATGAATTACAATGAGTATTAGAAAAAACAACATTTATGAAGGTCGAGGGCGAGAAGCCATATGTTATTGAACCAACAGGTTCCACAATATTTTCATGTTCTTTTAACATATCATCATAATCATCATCATGGTAGCATGCATATTGGTCCTCATTAACAGTGGTGGTGTCCTTAGTCGATTCATGTTCCTCTAAATTAGGTTCATATTCAACATCATTTACATGAATGGGACTAGACACTTCATTAGGGACAACATACATTTCCTCATGAATTTATTCCTTTTGTAGGTGAAGCAAAATCTGATCTAAATATGCATGAATTCGTGATGTAGATCTATCAAAGTTTTGCTTACTGAGTCTTAAAGCTTCTGTGTGGAGTCTAAATTCATGGGAGTACAAAATTCTTCATGTTCAAATTGTGGTGAATGGTACATGTGTGCATGGTCATTAGGGTTTACAAAATATTGATCGCAACCCTCAAAGGATTTATTATGGTCCCAATGACTACCATTCTCACAATTTATGGGCATTTCATAACTTGGATTTTCTCTAGATTGCCTAAAATTATGCAAAATATGACAATTCTCAACAGGGTGGTCTAAACTACCACATGCGGGACATGCATAGATTTCAGGTTGCCTAAGAAAATTAGATGTGACAGATTCCTCATGTGATTTCATTTCTAAAGCTGTGATTCGAGCTTCTAATTGATCGATCAGTGATGATTGTGTGAGTGAGGCACTAGCAAAATGTTCATTTTCACGTTGTGATGAATGATGCATGTGTGAATAGTTATTAGGGTTCATATATTGAGGCTCGGGACTTTGAAAATGTCCATAATAATTCCTATAACTATTGACATCATGGTCTATGGAAGGTTCATAACGTGGAGTATGTCCATATGCAAGTTCTCTAAGGGATTTGTTGTATTCCCCAACTGTAGACCAAGATCTAGACATGATTGGGCTCAAAAGCTAAGTAACTATGTTACAAAGCCCAAAATTTGGTTTTTAATGGGTTTGGATTTTTGGGAAAAATTTGGTTTTGGTGGGAGACATTTTTTTTTTTTTTTGGTTTTTAAAATTTGGGAGCAAATTTGGTTTTAAAGGGTTAAAGAAGAAAAAATTTGGTTGTTAAAATGGGAGCAAGTAAAATTTGGTTTTTGAATGGGAGAAAAGTTTTTTATTTATTTATTTATTTTAAAAGAAAATAAAATTTGGTTTTTGAATGGGAGCAAGCCCACTGTTGGTTTTGTGTTTGCTTTGGCTCAGCTGGTTTGAAAACGTTTGGTGAAACTGAGTCCAAAATCTCGGCCTAGAATTTGGGTACTCGGCCCACTAACGAGTTAACCTAGCGTGATCGGTTACAAGCTCAGCTGGGTTTAAAAACCCAGAATACAAAATACAAGTCCAAATTAAACAAGCTCACAAAAATTAAATACAAGCCCACAAATTAAACAAACAAGCCCACAAAAATTAATTACAAACCCAACAGAAAATAAAAAGCCCAAAAATTGGCTTTAATATTACAAGCCCACAATTAAAAATGGAAGCCCACAGGTTGGGTTCTCTTAATGGGCTTAGGCTTACTTGCTTAAGCACAGCCCAGCTGCTCAGTTAGGTTGCAAAAGCCCAGTTGGGCTTTGGATCATCCTAAGCTTTGGCTTTTCTGAGGCCCAGTTGGGTATTTCAGTTACAAAGCCCAGTTGGGCTTTGTTCTTTTTCAGCTGCTTGGAATCAGCCCAGTTGGGCTTTGATGGCTCAATTTAACACCAGGCAGCATGGGTTGCAGCAGACTTGGCCTGGCACCAGCAGGAGGCAGCAACAACTCTATTTGGGCTTCACAGCAGCACAACAGCACCAGAGGTTTGTTCTCAGCCTCACAGCAAGGTCACAGCAACAACAGCAGGGGCAACAGCTTCAGCAACAGGAGCAATTCAGCAGCAACAGGCTGCAACAGTAGCACCACAAGCACCTGGCAACTCAGAGAAGAGGTTCAGTTCCCAGAATGATGCAGTTGAAGCAAAGGGGAAGAGATTATGAAAATGATGCAGATGCACTAGAGGTGGTACTAAGTTACAGCTACAGATGCAATATGCAAGATGAGTACACTAAGATGCTTATCAGAACTACACAGCAGGTATGAGTATGCAAAGAACAACAAGAAAAACTTCAAAAACACGGCAGCCAAGTCCCCGGCAGCGGCGCCAAAAACTTGGTGGAAAAGGAAAGAAGTACCTAAACTAGCCTGCAAGTGCACAGGGAAGTTGAAGCAAGAAAAAGTAAATAAGGGTTTTGTCCACAGGGACTTGGAGGATTTGCTAAAGTTCTCTAAGTTTCAAAAGTTAACTGAATTCAAAGGAGCTAGTGACAAAAGTTGATAAAAAGGATTGAGTTACTAGGGTTATTAAGTCCACCTCTAACTTACACCATGTATTCACTAGATTATGCTATTCTTGCCTTATAAGATGCAAGGATTAAGATTCCATTCTTGGTTCTCTACATCTAAGGAGTTTCTCCTATATAAAGATCAAATCAACTAAAGTATGACTCCAAAGCACTAATTGTCTTGGTTAAGACACAACTAGTAAGGATTAAGAGTGGTCTGATTGAACATGAGTTGTCGTTTTATCAACATGCTATAAGTCTAACTACAATGTATTCATAACATACCATGTATTCATAACATACAATGTGAAAGTAGAATGATGATTTACTAACTTTGATTCTTTCCTAAACTTGTTTATCAATCAAGAACAACATAATCATAGTGTAATACATAACAGTAAGTTAGGGCTTCCTCAAATCCCTAGCAGATGAAACTAGAACATATACATGACCATTATCATCATCTTCACAGATGTAGACATACTCAAAAATATCATCATAACAGCAAACACAGTCAAGGTGAAAATATATCAATTATCAAATTAATATTGCAAGAAGTAAAATTTATAACTCAAAGCATGATGTTCACTGGCTAGCCCAGAGATGCCCACTTTTACAACCCCTAACACCCTTTTATAGTTACAACAAAAAAAATCCAAAATCCCCAAATCAGTAAAATTAGGGTTTACTAAAAAATCTAAAATTGACCTTTACCTAATCTCTGAAATCAATCAATGGTATCGACCCATTCTTCTATTGCTTCTCCTCTTCCGTAATTGGTGGTTTGATTTCACTAACTCTGTTTCTCTCAAACCTAGTTTCTAGGTTCACTGTTTTTGAAAAGATAAAAGGGTTGAGAGAGAAGTAGCTAGAGAGTATCATGGTGGTGTCCTTTAGTGATGGAGGGGGTGGCTGATTGATGGGGTACAGTGATGGAGGTGGTTGAGCGGACATGGTGGTGGTGATGGTGTCTGTAGAGGAATGAAGAAGATGGAGTCGATGGAAAGAAGGAGGGGAGTGTTTGGCTAGGGGTATAGGGTGTTCGATACTTGAGTGTTAGGCGGGTTCAGCGAGGTTTGATGATCTGCGACAAGGAGCGATGGATGGGAAGATGGTAGGTGGATCCAACGGCGATACGGAGGTAAGCGTGGAGCGACCGTCGGATGAAGGGATGTAGCAAAACGGACGACCCAAGATGGAGATGGGCGTTGCGATGTAAAGCAGGGGCTTCGGAGTTTGATGTGCGATGATGGAGTGACCGTAGGATGCTGAAATGCTTCGATCTGACGGCTGAAATCCGAGACGGGCTTGGATAGTGGAAATGTGTTTGAGTAAGGGTTTTGGTCCTTGGGTATGCCAAGCCCGTATCTTCTTTAAGGACAATTCTTCTTCTTCAAGACCATTCCTAGCCTCTTGGTTTTGTGCACAACGTTCTTCGCGGCTTCCTTGCGTAACTCCTCACGGCTTTTCACTACTTTTCTGCTCTATTCCGCTCCGCAATTCATCCAAACTTTATTTATTACCTAAAAATATAAAATTAAGTAACATTAAGTAATTATCCTTGAGGAGAGTAAAATACAAAATTCATTACAAAAGGGGGAATTATGGTATGCAAAATGGGATAAGTGCCAATAAAACGATGATAAATAATGCAATATTTGGCGCCTATCAAAGCGTCGCTTGGCATGTACCAATGGCGCGTGTGGCGGCTTGGCCCTAGGTCTCAACGGCTTGGCATGCTAGGTCACAAGCGTCGCTTGGCATGTGCCAATGGCGCGTGTGGCGTCTTGGCCCTAGGTCTGCACGGCTTGGCATGCTAGGTCGCAAGCGTCGCTTGGCATGTGCCAATGGCGCGTGTGGAGGCTTGGCCCTAGGTTTGCACGGCTTGGCATGCTAGGCCGCAAGCGTCGCTTGGCATGTGCCAATGGCGCGTGTGGCGGCTTGGCCCTAGGTTTGCACGACTTGGCATGCTAGGTCGCAAGCGTCGCTTGGCATGTGCCAATGGCGCGTGTGGCGGCTTGGCCCTTTGTTTGCATGCCTAGGCATGCTAGGTCGCAAGCGTCGCTTGGCATGTGCCAATGGCGCGTGTGGCGGCTTGGCCCTAGGTTTGCACGGCTTGGCATGCTAGGTCGCAAGCGTCGCTTGGCATGTGCCAATGGCGCGTGTGGCGGCTTGTCCCTAGGTTTGCACGGCTTGGCATGCTAGGTCGCAAGCGTCGGTTGGCATGTGCCAATGGTGCGTGTGGCGGCTTGCCCTAGGTTTGCACGGCTTGGCATGCTAGGTCGCAAGCGTCGCTTGGCATGTGCAAATGGCGCGTGTGGCGGCTTGGCCCTAGGTTTGCACGACTTGTCATGCTAGGTCGCAAGCGTCGTTTGGCATGTGCCAATGGCGCGTATGGCGCAATGATTGTGTAGCTCGAATTTGGCACGGTTGCCATGAAGCGCAATGATTGTGCAGCTCGAATTTGGCACGGTTTCCGTGAAGCGCAATGATTGTGCGGCACATGATGCGCATGATGCGTATCGATCGTGCGGCCTGGTTTTGGCATGGTTTCCATGATGCGCAGCGATTGTGCGGCCTGGTTTTGGCATGGTTGCCATGATGCGTAGCGATTGTGCGGCTTTGGTTTTGACATGGTTGCCATGATGCGCAGCGATTGTGCAGCTTTGGTTTTGGCATGGTTGCCATGATGCGCAACGATTGTGCGACTTTGGTTTTGGCATAGTTGCCATGATGCACAGCGATTGTGCGGCTTTGGTTTTGGCATAGTTGCCATGATGCGCAGCGATTGTGGGGCTTTGGTTTTGGCATAGTTGCCATGATACGCAGTGATTGTGCGGCTTTGGTTTTTCCATAGTTTCCATGATGCACAACGATTTACGATTTTACCCCTTGTCTAAAAACCACCATCAACAATATCCCAATTCGGCCACGATAATTATGTAAATTATATATATATATACTAGAAATAACCCGTTCCGGAACGACACTACATGAGGTTAACAGAGAGCTTTAATAAATATCTAGGGATAACTCGTGTCGTAATATCACTAGATATCTGACTGGTGTAATTTTTTTTTTACGGACTTTAAGCGAAAATAATGTCTATAAATACATTGTAAAATTATTCATATACATTATCCAAAAATGAACACAAAATCATTTAAGTAATAGTGTGTATGCATATCTTACTTATGAGTTATGAATAGAAATAAACAAATAAATCTCATTTCTCCTCAGATTCATCATGACACCACTAAATCCAATTAATGCATGTATGATATATTATGATTTCATTTAATGTTTCTTTGAATATCTTGAGTTAGGAGTTTATGCATTAATTAAAGATTAATAAATTTTAATTCATAATGAGAGGGGTTACAGAAACGACGACCGTCGGATGTCTTTCACTGGAATGAGACTGGGATTGTCGGATACAACGTTTGTCTCTCAAAATGTTATCCGTCCGTCCAAAACTCAAAAACCTATGTTGTTTTGTATTATAGATATATGTGCGTCTATGTTTTACTTCTTTTAGAAATTACCGATATTCGTGTCTGCATTGTATCGTGTCCGTGTCGATGCTTCCCTGTCTTGAAGTCGGACCATGCGTCCACATATAAATGCTAATATTATGTCGTTGATATCCTCATTTACTACTCACTTCTCAATTCTCATTAATTGCACTACCAAACCTTTCTGATGTCGTGGTATCACCCACGCTAATAGTGATATCCCTTTATAAATCATGGTATTTTCCCTCACTAAAAACAAATTAAATACGATTCCAAATTTTTTCCCTCATTAGAAACAAAATAAATACGATTCTAAATTGATATTGAATTTATGATTTAAATATCTTTTTGTCTGCCTCAAACTTTTTATTACTGGCGCAAGCGGATTGAAGCAAAATAGAGTCCATAGGATTGGACCGAAAAATGTAGGATCAGAACGAAAAATATAATATATATATATATATATGGTTATGATTAATGTTTATTACTAAGGTTTTCTTCTTCTTCTTTCAACACTAGAAGTCCGCACGTGTCTACGCACGTGCACAAAAACTGAGTCCACCCCGAATCAACGATTCTTAAGCGGGGTCCTATTCCGAAAATATCTACTCTAACACGTGGCCCACCGATACATGCTTCTTTTTGATTTTCTTTTTTACTATCCTCTTTGATAATACCCAAACTATCCCTAATTAATACCGAGGATGTGTATTCATGGAAATATATAAAAGGGCAAAATAGGAAATGAATTTTGCAGCTTCAACTAACCATAGTTGGCTTTATATAATAGACTAGATGTTCTACATGGATCATCAAATATTCCTCGAGTCAAAATTTATTAGGAGGACATGTGAAACCGCATAAACAGACAGGATGAAACAATATGCTGCCTTAAATGGTTTGATGTGAATTGATGGTGTTTTTTTTTTTTTTTTTTCTCAATATCCGAATATGCATCCCGTCTTTTCACCTCCATCATTAGCGCTTGATAGTGGATCTACCCTGCGGTACCAAGGACTCTTCCAAAAATAAAAATAATCTATTATAAAATCCCCTCTAACAAAGAGAACTTGAAAGTTTCCTAAAGAGGTAGCCTTATTCTAAAATAAAATAGTTTTTGATTTATGTAAGGGGATAATTAGAATTTGGTACTCCGATTTAGACCAACACTAAGCTTTGGTTAATATTTGTCCAATGTTAGGGTTTGGTATCTGGATCAAACGTTCACGGATGTTGACTCAGTTAAATACTAACTTCTGTTTAGAAAATATTAAAACAATAAATTTAAAAAAAGAAATTGACGTCTTATTTACTAAAATAACCTTCACTTTTCTAATATTTATTTACAAATCCTCATCACCGAACCATGACTTCCATTTCTTCTCATCTAATTCGAACTTCATATCTTCAATTCAATCTCAAATTTACTGCAACATTCAACTACACAGATAAAATAAACCCCATTCTTCTTTTTCTCATTAGTATCTCACAGCACCACCAGTAGCAACTTCAAATTATCAAACCCCCTGTAACTACCACCAACATTCCACTCTTCTATTTGTGTCGTACACATAACTCGGCGTACTCAGCACTACCATCACCATTCTAGCTCACAATTCCATTCCAAATCAAACCCAATCTTCTAAATTCACTGTTAGCACATCTACAACTCAAGAATATATACCTCTAACTCTCAGATTCGTACTCGACAGATTCTGACCACCAAACTTAGCCATAATCTTTAATCTCCCTGAGTCAACCTAACACCATCAACATCTTCCATATGATTTCTTGAATCGACTCCTTCTCTGAATTTCATATTGAGATTTGATTTCGATTTGGGTTCTGATTTCATCTGATTTGAATTCCATCCCTGAGTCAACCTAAATAATGGGGGTAGAAATTTGGGTTTTGTTTAACAGCGAAATTGAGATTTGATTTAATCAGTAAACTAGGGTTTTGTTCGTTTCGGTGAATAAAATTTTGTTTGATCAAAAATTAGGTTTCAACTTAATGAAATTGAGATGTTGATTTGAATCACTAAACCAGGGTTTTGCTTGATTCGGAAGTTGTGCTTTCTATTTATTGAAATTGGGGTTTTGATTTGGGAGAGTAATTGATGGCTTTGTGATTGAAGAATTTCCGGCGGTTTTGTTCCTTACATAAATCAGGGGAACTTGATTAACAGAAACAAATTAAAGTAGAAAGAAGAAAAGGAAGCAATACCCAGGACACGAACCTTGAATTCGTTTGTAACCACTAATTGAGACGTATATTGTTCATGGATGTTGATTTTCTAAGAGCGAGAGATCCATAATTGAGGCCGAGGAAGAAGATGAGTTTGGCAGGAGGCGGAGAAAGAATAGCTAAGTATTAAATTGGGCTGTTGCATGCGAGTCGTAGATTAGTTGTTTTTTTTTTCCAACCGTTGGATATTAGATCCACTTCAAAGATAGATTTGTAAACTCAGTATGTTACTGTTTTTTATTTCACAAAATCAATTAAAGTTATGTCATAGACAGTCAAAATGGGTCAACGTTTGGTCCAGGTACCAAGTCCTGACGTTGAACAAATGTTAGACCAAAGCCTAGTATTGATCTAAACCTGAGTACCAAACTCCAATTATCCCTTCATGTATATTATATCATCATATATGTCTTCTTAGCCAAATTCATTTTACATTACAGATCACTTAGTGAAAGTTGAAACCGAGTAAATGCCGTATTCTAGTAACGTGAAGAAAGGCGGACGGAATGGAAATGTCACTAAGAAATGGGCCTACGAAGGTGATAATTATTATTCAGTATCGAGAAATCTACAGTATTTTCCAACGGAGATATTTGGCCAACACTCTGAGGTTCCATCACGTCGGTACTTAGTAATACATTTGGTGCAATCATATTACTCATCTCATCATAGTGTACAAAAATATCAATAACCCTTACCTAATGGTATATCATGGATATAATTAATTAAGAACTTGTACTACCTCGATTTTTGAAAATGGGTATTATCACTTGTCATTTTAGCTTTAGAATAGGTCACACTGAAAAAATAATAGCGCATCTTTTCCAGAAATAAAGGGAGTATCTTTTCTGATGGTTTTGATTTGTTGTGCCAAAAGTGGATCAAAACGGTGAACGTAGGCTAAAGGATTTTAATTTGTTGTGCCAAAAGTGGATCAAAACGGTGAACGTAGGCTAAAGGATTTTAGGAAAACCATATCACATCAAGTTTCAAGAAAAAGACCTGAAACAAGAAAAATTCTCCCTTGGAAATCATAAGTGTATACTTCTTTTTTTTCTTTCAATGTGAACCATTATATGGTTTGATGAGTATACACCCGCGATACCGAGGATTGTTCAATGTTGTTAAGGAATAGCATTCTATTCGTATTGTGAGTGTATGGTAACTGGCACGTGGTTGTCAAAGTGTACGTTAGAAACCCTGTGATTCTTTTTTATTGTAACTGAAATTAATCAAATCAATGAAAAATAATCTGAGAGAATTATCCAGCGACATTCTTCTGTTTCACATGATATCAGATACCTAAATCAATACATATTCAAATTACAGTTTAACAATGGCATAAACCAACAAATATATACCATTAACATTCAAATCACCATCAAAACTCACAATCACAAGTTACTCTCTATGGAAATCACAGGTTGTACCTTTACTGCATGGCTATAATATTTTTCGTTTTTTTTTTATCAATCGTTTCAATGCCATGTTAAGTATTACAGGAAAACATCACCTGCTGGTATTGCAATTGTTGAAGATCCATTATTCGTAGATTCAGATCCAGATAATGATTTTTTTCGCAATCCGGTCTACAATTACTAGGTAAATCAAGATCAAGTTATTCTATCGTGGTTGTTCTCTGCATGTATTGAAGAAAATCACTCTCAGGTGATTGATTGCACATTCTCTCATGAAATCTGAATTTATCTCGAACATAACTATAATGCTACTACGAAATCTAGATTGATACAATTGAAAACAAATATAGTTACGTTCATTTGAAAAAGAGTAATGTTGGTGTACTTTAACAAAGTAAGATCTATATATCATCAATTGGCACATATTGATCGAACAATTTCTGATGAGGATCTAGTTTTTCACATCCTTCAAGGATTACGCTTTCAAGACTTCAATTACCACAAACAAATTGAAGAATGATAATTTGATAATATCTGCTGAGCTATTAGGATTATTGTTATCTGAAAAAGCTAGAGTTTGTTCTGAGTCGAAAGTATATCTAACTACTGCTTCTGCAAACATCTCTACATAACAACACCATTATACCACAATTATCTGGTATTTCTTATCCACCTTCTGCTTATTTTCAAATTACTCCGGACATCCATATTATCCTTCTTCATCTCAATTCCATGGAATTCTTATCCTTAGAGAGGTACTTTTAATAGATCTCATGGTTATCGTGGTAATAGATTTGGTGGTGGATTTAGAGGAGGTTTTCGAGGTGGCAAATTTGATAATGGTGGCAGTTGTGGTAACAGATTTGGTGGCTCCACTAACAACTTCTTTCCGCCTTCAAATTCTATCAAATATAATTACTACATTGAATGTCATATTTGCTGGAAAGCTGGGCACTCAGCATCTGGATGCAGATACAAATATGCTTCTAGTGAAAATTTTATGGCTCAAGCTCATCACATTAAATCTATGTATCAAGGAGAATACTATGATGATCTCTGGCGTCCTGAACCTGAAGTCTTTGTTGTTTACAATGATGTTTCTACTTCAACTAGCTCTGGATGGGTACCTGATTCAGGGGATACTCATCATACCACCTCTAACTTGTCAAATTTGAACCTGGATTTTGAATATCAAGGACATGATCATGTCATAGTTGGCAATGGCTGAGGTTTGCACATCACTCATATTGGTTCTTCTCTTATTCAATATGATGATTACAAATTTAATCTTTAAAGTGTTCGACATGTTCCATCCATTATTAGGAATCTAATTTCAGTATACCATTTTACAAAAGAGAATGACAACTTCTTTGAATTTTACCATGATAAATTCTATGTGAAGGACTTGAATTACGACAAGGTTCTCCTCAATAGTCCCGTTAAAGATGGTCTATATCATATGGAGTTTACAACTAATCAACTTAAACAAGCTCTTACTTCAATTGCTTATTCATCATCTATATGGCATAATAAACTAGGACACCCTGCTTATAAAACTCTAAAGAATGTTTTGTCTTCTGTCAATGAGGTAACTGACAGTCACTTGTCTGCAACACTTTGTTCGGATTGTCAACTGGAAAAAGTCATGCTTTACCATTTCCATCTAGTTCCAATAATGTGTATGGTCACCTGGATTTAATCCATTCAGATGTATGGGTTTCCCTCCTTGCTCTATCAATGGATTAAGGTATTATGTTTCATTTATTGATTCTTTTAGAAGATTTACTTGGTTATATCATATAGCATACAAATCAGAAGAACTTGACACATTTATCAAGTTTAAAACTCATGTTGAAAATCAATTTCATAGATAGATTAAGTATGTACAATCTGATTGGGGTGGGGAATACAAAAATGTTTCTACATATTTAGATAATTGCGGAATTGGTCACAAAGTATCTTGTCCTCATGCACATGCTTAGAATATGGAACATCTGAGAGAAAACACATGCGCATAGTAGAAACTGGTCTAGCCCTATTATCTCATGCTTCCTTTCCACTATCTTACTGGTCATGTGCATTTGAAACTTCAAATTTTCTCATTAACAAATTACCGACCTCTAATTAACTTACACAAACTATCACCTGTAGAAACTTTATTTGAAATTTTACCAGACTACAACTTCTTACATATATTTGGTTGTTCCTATTATCCTTGTCTAAGACCTTTCAATACTTACAAATTGGAACCATGGTCAGTCAAATGTATATTTTTGGGGTATAGATATGCACAAGGGTTACAGACGCTTTAACCCTCTTACCAGTAAGATAATTATTTCTAGAGATGTGGTGTCTGATGAGAATGATTTTCCATATGCAAAGTGTTTCAATATGAAGATTCCTCATAAGTTGCAATAACCTCAGTAAACCATTTTACCCTCTATTAATACAATCTCCAATGAAATGGATAGCTCTTTGACTGGCATATTTATTCCTTCACC
Organism: Papaver somniferum; assembly: GCF_003573695.1. NCBI lineage: Eukaryota > Viridiplantae > Streptophyta > Magnoliopsida > Ranunculales > Papaveraceae > Papaver > Papaver somniferum. Next base: position 270,413 of record NW_020624598.1, on the reverse strand, counting down.
AACTGTCACTGATGCTTATTCCATAACAACAAGAGGTAAGCTTCTGAAGTTGAGACTGTATGTGAAGATATTACTGTATGTGGAGAGATGCTATGGATGAGGAGATAACTGCTTTATTACTTAATGGTACTTGGAAGTTAGTTCTTGTTGAGTCAGGACAAAATATTATTGGATGTAAGAATTTTTGGAATCACAAGAAAGGTAGATGGCACTATCGAGAGATACAAATCCATACTAGTTGCCAAGGGGTATAATCAAGTTGAAGGTATTTATTATCAAGATATATTCAGTGATGTTGTCAATCCAACAACAATAAGAATGATAATTTTCATTTCTCTTTATAAATGTTGGAAAATCATGCAACTTGATGTTAAAAATGCATTCTTACATGCGCATTTGCAGGAATATGTATTAATGATTGAGCCTCCTAGTTATGCAGATAAACTAATTCCTAATGATGTCTGCAAATTACAGAAATCATTGTATGGATTAAAGAAAGCACCCAGAGCATAGTTTGCTAGACTCAGTAAATTTTGGTGCAATGTGGTTTTAAAGCTTCCAAGACTGATACATCTTTGTTCTCCAGGGTCTCTCCTATGTGCTGATTTATGTAGATGATATTCTTGTTACTGGAAGGTCCACCTCACCCATTCATCAACTTCTAACTGATCTTAGTAGAGAGTTTTCCATCAAAAATTTGGGAGAACTACTTTTTCTTCTTGGGTATAAGGCGTCTAGAAACTCTGCAGAACTTCATCTCTCTCAAGAGCAATACATCTTTATCTTACTTCATAAAACTAAGATTCCTTTTGCTAAATCCTGTTTTAGACCCATTGCTTCTTCCAATACTGATGGTCCATCTCAATTATTTGAAGATCATGTGTTGTACAAAAGTGTTGTGGGTGCTCTTCAATATGCAACTATCACCAGGCCTGATATTTCTTATGTTGTCAATAAAGTTTGTCAGCATATATATGTAGTCTCCTTCAAAGAATCATTGGACTGCAGTTAAAAGGATCCTCCGATATTTACAAGGTACTCTTGATTATGGCATACAGTTCAAGAGCTATAGTTCCTTGCAGATTCAAGCTTTTATTGGTCTAAATATTCTTTGGTAGGTCCAGAAGCTCTAAGAAGATAACTTTCTTCATCTTTGAACCACAACAAACGAAATTCACCTGAAACCATATTATTAATGTTCTTAAATTATTGGGAGGGTCGTTCACACAAGTTCACTTACAAGGGGTATTCTAATAAGATTTCTATAGACTGTCATAGATTTTTAATTTGAGTGACTCCCGGAAATTCTCTAAAAATATAGAGATTTTTAGTGATTCTCTGAGAGTATTGTGATGAGTCTTTGTGACTTGTAGAGACAAAATAATGAAATTTTAAAAGAGTCTTTGTGATTTTTAGAGAAATAAAAAGTATAGTACTCCCTCCATCCTATTTTAGATGAAGGGGAAGGTGTTTTCACGTAGATTAAGGAAATAGAAAGAGATTAATTTTTTTTCATATATATCCCTTAATAATAATTGTTAAAATATTTAAATCTCCTAGTTTTTTGTTCCTTGTTTCTAGTGGTTGATTCCAATGCAGGGTCAAATTAGGAAGAAAGTGTGAAAATTATGGAAACCTTCATCTATTTTGGTACTAGAAAAAACTCTTTCCCCTTCATCTAAAATAGGACGGAGGGAGTATCTAATAAAAAAGTATAGTATCTAATTAAAAATTCAAAATATCTACTGATTTTTCTTATTATGCACGTTAGAATGTTAATAAAAGTACCATGAATACATAGTAAAATATGTGTTCATTGTCAAAATAAATCTCACTATTTTTTTTTCTCTCTATAACTCGCAAAGACTCTTTTCAAATCCCATTTTTTTATGATACATGTTATAATGTTAATAAAAGTACAATGAATACGTAATAAAATATATGTCACTGTCAAAATAAATCTCACTGTTGTCATATGCCTACGTTTTCATTATTTTTATGAAAATGCGGGGGTCTAACAACCACACCCAACAATTCGTTTGGAAATCCGAGAGGACTTACTCCAATACACTTTCTAGAGAATCAACTAGACAGTCAGACTCAATCTAGAATAAAGTATATCAAAGAGTTTAATATCTCTAACTCTTAATTCAATCCGCAATCAAAAAATAGAAATCTGCGAGCCCGATTGAATATAAGAGGAATTACTTGAACGGTACCAAAGACCAATGTTCAAGTGTCAATCAATGTAAATCAACAACCAAAGGTTGGATATTATAATTTATTGATCTTAACGCACAACCTGTGATATTTCGATTATATAACAAAATATAATTCGGGAAAGAAATAACACAGACACCAGAATTTTGTTAACGAGGAAACCGCAATTGCAGAAAAACCCCGGGACCTAGTCCAGATTGAACATCACACCGTATTAAGCCGCTACAAACACTATCCTACTACCAATTAACTTCAGACTGGACTGTAGTTGAACCCTAATCAATCTCACGCTGATTCAAGGTACAGTTGCGCTCCTTACGTCTCTAATCCCAGCAGGATACTACGCACTTGATTCCCTTAGCTGATCTCACCCACAACTAAGACTTGCTACGACCCAAAGTCGAAGACTTGATAAAGAAATCTGTCTCACACAGAAAAGTCTATATGATTGAATAAATCTGTCTCCCACAGAAATACCCAAGAGTTTTTGTTCCATCTTTTGATAAATCAAGGTGAACAAGAACCAATTGAAAACCAGACTTATATTCCCGAAGAACAGCCTGGTACTATCAATCACCTCACAATAAACTTAATCGACTAGCGAAACAAGTTATTGTGGAATCACAAACGATGAGACGAAGGTGTTTGTGATTACTTTTCTATCTTGCTTATCGGAGATATAAATCTCAAGACAATTTTACAATTACACTCAATCACGGTAGAAACAGCAAGATCAGATCACGCAACTACAAAGAGAATAGTTGGTTCTAGCTTCACAATCCCAATGAAGTCTTCAAGTAGCTAACCTACAGGTCTCGAGAAGAAACCTAAGGTTAAAGGAGAATCGACTCTAGTTATGCAACTAGTAACACACATGAGGTGTGGGGATTAGGTTTCCCAGTTTCTAGAGTTCTCCTTTATATAGTTTTCAATCCAAGTTACCTTGGTAATAAAGAATTCAATAACCACTGTTTGGTGAAAACCTTATTCAACCAAGCTAATATCTTTCAACCGTTAGATCGAACTTAGCTTGTTACACACAAATGAAATGTACTCTCATTTAGGTTTATGTAACCGTACCTAAATGTGTACACCATGTTGGTTCACAAATAGACAACCGAGGTTAGCCATATGATTACTCTCATATCAACCTTATTCATCTTAACCATAACTAGTTCAAATGACTCAAATGAAACTAGTTAAAGAGTTGTTTAATTGCTATATTCTCATGGATTTATACAAAAGCACAATTGAAGCAAAATCGGTTTGATTCACTCGAATCAATACATGAGCATTATAGCCACGGTTTGCAAAGATTGCGTTCCTTATTGATAAATGTTTTAGGTTCATGTACAGCCGATCTTAGAAAGTAACCACTTAAGTATGCGTACGGGTATGCGTACTTAATTAACTGGATTTGAGTTTGTTTTAGTTTTCAAACTCAGCAGAAATTCACGGACGTGAACTTTCCGCCAGTATGCGTACGGGTAGGTGTACTTTAGGTAACCGGATGAGTTTGGTTTTGGTTTTCAATCTCAGCAGAAATTCACGGACATGAACTTCCGGCAGTATGCGTACGGGTACGCATGCTTACCCAGTCTCCTACAACCTTTTTGTATACACACAAGTATGCATACTTTAGGCTCTTGGTTTTGGACTTATTCACTAATGTGAAAACACACTATGCTTATATCCAAAGATGGTTACTAAATTCTAAACCCTTTATTTCAATCATTGAAACATTCTTCTATAATGACACTAGCCGTTTTCACACACTATTAGCATCAAACTAATTTTCAAGATATTGAAATAATCATTATCGAAACCTTCCAAGTCTTACACCAAATGACTGTATCACACAAACCATGTAAGATGTTACTCGACAATTTTATCATGATATTAGATGAACTTGGTCGAAGCGAAAGCTTACCAACACATATTTCAATAAATATGTAAGCGAGATATACTCAGCTCGAAATCTCAAATGTGTATATAAATCTATGTCGTAACACGACTTATGTCTCAATATAGTAGATAGCGTAGGAATAGACTTTCCAAGTGATAGATGAGTTTAAGTCTCCACATACCGTTTGTCGATGAATTTACACAAGCTCTCCTTAGTAGTTCTTCGTCTTCAAGTGATAAGCGCCGTGAAGTTTAAGCTCAACTACACAAACTATGTCCTAGTCCCAGACATCTATAAATAGGCTAGAAATCAAGACTTATAGTTTTGATCACTAAAATTGAAAAATATGCTTGAGATAGCAACGCATGCGAGTTCGACCGAGCAGTGCTCTAACAATCTCCCCCTTTGTCAATTTTAGTGACAAAATTATCAATACATATAGATTACAAAATAAATAAAAATTGTAGCTTCTCATCCAAATGTTTGATCTCCTTGGCATCTTCAACGTGACTCGAAATCTTCGTCACTTCCAAGTACTCCATGATCCTAAAGGTTGTAAGTTCAGCATCATAGTTGTTGAATATCCGTAGCGATAACAATGAGAAAACAAATGCTCTCAATCATTGTTATACAATGTCATAGTATTATTACGTAGCATCAAAGTTCAATTGTATCACAACTTTGACAACAATACTATGGTGACATGTATCACTCGCTCCCTCTTAGTCAATATTTTATCTCGACATGATAACCACTCCCCCTTACATAATTATCCGTAAAACATACGTATTTGTAGTATCACACTACACATTAATTCTCCCCCTTTTGTCAATATAAATTGGCAAAGGTACGAAAACTAGTGGGATCCTCATGAAATTTTCATAGAGATACTTCATGACCAAAAGAGAATACCATATCAACTAATTTAGATGCCATCATAAAGCCGAAGCTAATGCATTCATCAAGGAGTTTATAAAGATACAAGATAACCCCTATAATATTCCACAGCCACACTCCCCACAAAGATTTGGCAATTAAGAACAAGTTCAAAAAAGAACTCTCCCCCATAAAATGTCATTCCCGAAGGAACAACAAAGGCGACCTTACTTTCACAAGAAAATAAGGATTTCTTTGGACATAACCAAATCACATGAAAACATGAATTTGAAACCAAAGTATTCAATTGAATTATCTACAAAAGAATTCATGATTAATCCAATCGAAATGCACAACTAAATTAACCACAAGAAAACCCATGACTAATTCAATTGGAATTACACAACTAAATTAACCACAAAAGTGATCAATTCAATTGGTCATGCTCGTCATAAGAGAACTTACGGAGCAACAATCAAACTGACCACAACAGAATTATCAATTCAATTGGTCATGCTCAAACATAAGAAAACTTACGGAGCAACACAGTATATGCACAAAAAATGTGGATCGGAGATCGACCAATACTGCAAAATAGACAAGGATTCATTCTATTTTCCATCACTATTTGCACAATGACATACAATAGACTTAATCCTTGTAAACAAAAGTTTTTATCCTTCTTCCATCAAAACAATGACATAAAAGGCTTTAACTTTTGTAATGTCAAAAATTCATTCTATCTTCTATCAATACTTTCATACCGACATAATAGAGATAACTTTTGAATAAGTATGGGACAGTCACAGGTTCACGGATGTAAACAACATATCTCATAACAATTTGCAATATATAAAATCATAAAGATTAAAATTGCAAAAAAAACTCATCTTCCAAATAACTTACAATTTAAATAAATAAATCTAAAAACATTGAAGATGAAAATCGTTGGACATAGCTATGTGTACTCACAATAATGGCTATTCCAAACCCTAGTTATTCTTCTAAAAACATAAAAAAGAAGATTTACTAGACAAAATAAAAAACAACTCAAAGAACAAAGAGTAGTCACAAGCGACAATTAGGGTTCCGGTACGAAAGCTTCACTGGTTCCAAGACCTTTAAGCTTGTGACAGAGAGAAATGTCAACATCTTCAGACACGGCATTGAGACGATCCTTAAGTCGTGTCTTCATTAGAGCAAGTTCGGTGTTGACCTTTATCAATACGGTTCTTAACCCATCTATTTATTTTAGAGTGTTAACAAGTGACAACTTTGCATCGTTAAACTTTTCGATAAAGTTTTGGAAAACTTCATTAAAATCTCTTCACCGTCCTCAATATCAGACAAGTTATTAGGAGATTGAGAAGACGTGTATCAGTTTCCACAAGAGTCCCTTTTTCCCTCTCCTCGAGTGTGAGACCAAAACCCTTATTGAGAAAACCTCTTGGAAAATAACAAGTTCCTGAATATGATCCCATTCTTGACAAAAAGTAGCCTAAAGTATGCGTACTTTTCAACATGTGGGTTTGGTATTTAAATGGTTTCACAGAAACCCTGAGGTTAGGGTTTCAAAAGTCGATTCGTGACATCAACAAGGATACCCGTATGAACCTGAACTTGGCCCATTATTCATACACAACTCAAAAAGAGGGGTACTCAATAAATGCAACTAGACACTAATAATGTCTACCTACGTAAGAAAACTCATAGATCTTAGCTAAAAAAATTGTATCTATATAACAAAGATATTTAAGATTATAAAACTACAACAAAAAAATAAAAATACTTAAGCAAAAGTGTTTGACATGATCATCCAGCTAAGAACGATAAGAGAATAACATAGAAAATCAGAGAAAATTTTTTGCCATCAGTATACCTGGATACATCTCACTCTGTCAGGATTTTCAAAGAGAGTGAGGTTTCAACCTTGTGATTAACTAACACAAGTATGAGCCTTGAGCTCATTAAATGAACGTCGTTTCTGGTTAAACCTCTTCTTCCTGATCTTTGGAGGAAAACCATTATGATGTGAAAAGTTATCATAAAATTTGCTATCATCAAAATATGACGCATAATGCTGATTCTTACCTGAAGAATTTTTCCCAGGGGTAATAGACAGCCTGTTGATAATTTCTTTATATCCTTCAATTATCCTTTTTAAGTTGTCTTCCATACCTCCAATTTTGCTTCCTTCTTCTGGTACATTTTTCACATCATGTACAACATTATCTCCCATTTTGAAAGAAGAAAAACCATGAGTTCTTCTTGATCGAGCATCATTGGGGAGGCTGTTAAATTCTTGAAGATTTGAAGAACACCTCGAACTGACTTTCCTGGTAGAGTACACAGGGTAAGTACTAAATCCAATTGGTTTAGACATACGAATGCCAGTTACACCTTTGAGAATTAAACCTAAGGTGTGTTGAAGAGGACTGAAAAAATTGTCATTCAATCTAGATTTCTTCTTTTGTTCACCATGACCTTTTGAATCACAAAAGAGACATACTTTCTGATCACCTGAGTGATTATAAGGAACAAACTCACATTATTGTTGGGAGACTTCTTCCTTCCAAGTGATGTGGATATTCCTTGATTAGAGGAAGATAAAACCACATTATTTTCAACTCTTTGGACCATTCCAAAGCATCCTTTTTGAGGTTTTTCTCAATGAATGAGGTGTTTTCCTCTCAAAGGGACTTTAGAAGAGAGTCATGCTTATTAGACATACCAATAAGGACATTGACTTGGTGTTTCAACCGGTTGACATTATCAACCTGGATTCTAACAAATTTTAGAATCACTTCACTCTCTTTGGCTGCATCCCTTTCAACTTCAGAGTCAGACTCGTCGGTAAGGTGGTCAGGGAAACACTTGTCAATGTATGTCTGTTTCCATTGAACACAAGGTTCTTCTATATTCGAGATTGAAAAATCTTTCTGTTCAATAGACTTTAAGGAAACTGAACTTTTATTTCTGGCAATGCGTTTATCATAGACAATATCGTCCATACTCAGACCGCTACAAACACAGACTTATAAGGTTTTTAATGTGTTTGCATGCTCTGATACCAATTGAAAATGCGGGGGTCTAACAACCACACCCAACAATTCGTTTGGAAATTTGAGAGGAGTTACTCCAATACACTTTCTAGAGAATCAACTAGACAGTCAGACTCAATATAGAATAAAGTATATCAAAGATTTTAATATCTCTAACTCTTAATTCAATCCGCAATCAGCAAATAGAAATTTGAGAACCCGATTGAATATAAGAGGAATTACTTGAACGGTACCAAAGACCAATGTTCAAGTGTCAATCAATGTAAATCAACAACCAAAGGTTGGATATTCTAATTGATTGATCTTAACGCACAACCTATGATATTTCAATTATATAACAAAATATAATGCGGGAAAGAAATAACACAGACACCATAATTTTGTTAACGAGGAAACCGCAAATGCAGAAAAACCCCGGGACCTAGTCCAGATTGAACATCACACCGTATTAAGCCGCTACAAACACTATCCTACTACCAATTAGCTTCAGACTGGACTGTAGTTGAACCCTAATCAATCTCACGCTGATTCAAGGTACAGTTGCGCTCCTTACGTCTCTAATCCCAGCAGGATACTACGCACTTGATTCCCTTAGCTGATCTTGATAGGTGCCAAATATTGCATTATTTTGCTACCATTTTATTGGAACTTATCCCTTTTTGCATACCATAAATTCGCTTTTTGCAATGAATTTTGTATTTTACTCTCCTCAAGGATAAATATCTTTTATTAATTAATTTTGCATTTTTAGGTACCAAATAAAGACTTGAATGAGTTGCGGAGCGAAAAGAGCAAAGACACGGGAGAAAGCCGACGGAAACTCTAGCGGAAAAGAAGTGGAGATTGTGGTATGGAAGACTCAAGGATAAAAATGGGCTTAACAAGGAAGAATTTGTTCTTAAAGAAGAAGTAGGCTCATAATTGTCCAAGCCCAAACCCATTTCCCAAACTCAAACCCATTTCCATATCCTAAAATCTAAGCCCAAACCCGCTTCTCTCTTTAGCCGTCAGATTGGATCCATTCCATCATCCAACGGTCGCTTCATCAGAGTACATCGAACTCTGAAGTCCCTTTCTAACATCATAGCACCTAACCCCAATCTTCGCCGTCAATTTTGATGTATCTCATCATCCAACGGTCGCTCCACATCCATTCCATCGCGCTGTTGGATCACTCCATCACCTTTTCATCCTACGCTTTTCATCACCGATCATCAAATTTTGATACACCCGCTCAACACTCTAGCACCAAATATCTTCTCCCAAAACCATCGACTTCTCCTATTCTTCCCAAATTTCTCCTTCTTCCCCGACCAACAGATCTGCAACACCATTCTTCCCCTTCTTCTCGAGCTTCACCATCACTACCTTCACCCGACACCACATCAGACTAACCCTAAACCCTAGACTCTCTCTAGCTTAGTTTTAGCTTCTCGCAAAGACGCTACAACCAAGAAAGAGATAACTAGGGTTTGTAGCAGAGGCGATGTAAGAGACAATTGGAGCAGGAGGAGTAGCAGAGAAGGAAGACAAGACATGGGTCGAGGGGGAGACAACAAAAGCAGAGACGGGTGAGATTTAATTTTAATTTTCAATGTAAACCCTAAATTGGGAATTTTGGGGGAAACTGTTAAGAACCCTAATTTTGGGTATAAATAGAAGATGGTATTGTGTGTGTGTGTGGGTATGTCTGGGTTAGCCAGAGCTCAACCCTAGAGTCCTGGAGTAGCCAGTGCCCTCCACTGATAACTTTTGTTCAATCTTAAGTTCATTGTACATTTCCATTGCAATTGTTAACTATGTTTAGCATGTTTTAATTTGCTTGATAAGGTTTCAATGAAACTCTAGTCTGCTACTGTGCATTGCACTCTGATAGTATTGCTCTTGATTGTTAAAAATGCTCATGAAAGAATTAACCTAGTACATCAGCATTTTACTCTCACAATGTATGCCATGTATGCATTGTAGTTAGGCTCATACTATGTTGATAAAGCTACAACTCATGCTAAACTAGATTATCGTTGATCCGTAGACTAGTTGTGCTTTACCTAGAAAATTAGTACTTTGGAGAAATACTTTAGTTGTGATTAATATTTCTAGTGGGGAAACACCTTAGATGTAGGGAAGACTAGAATCTCAACCTTTATCTGTTATAAGGACAAGAGTAGTGTAATCAGTTCAATGCAAAGTGTAGGTTAGAGGTGGATTTGATAACCTTAATTCCCTCATTCTCACTGTTTACACCCTTAGTTCATTCATGCTCTTGTTTATTAAACATTGCACATTGCTTCCACTGTCTTATCTTTGCTCCTTTACACACTGCTTTGCACTGCTGTGCTTTTTGCTTTCAATCACTGCCCAAAATTCTCTGAAATCAGTTAAGCAAAAGCCTAGATTCAACTACACACACCAAGTCCCCGTGGACTTCCCCTTATTTTCACACTTGCTTCTTTATATCCTGTATACTTGCAGGTAGGTTAATACATTGTAGTTTTAGGTTCAATCCTTTTTGCTACCAGATCTCACCCACAACTAAGAGTTTCTATGACCCAAAGTCGAAGACTTGATAAAGAAATTTGTCTCACACAGAAAAGTCTATAGGATTGAATAAATCTGTCTCCTACAGAAATACCCAAGAGTTTTTGTTCCATCTTTTGATAAATCAAGGTGAACAAGAACCAATTGATAAACCAGACTTATATTCCCGAAGAACAGCCTGGTATTATCAATCACCTCTCAATAAACTTAATCGACTAGCGAAACAAGTTATTGTGGAATCACAAACGATGAGACGAAGGTGTTTGTGATTACTTTTCTATCTTGCTTATCAGAGATATAAATCTCAAGCCAATTTTACAATTACACTCAATCACGATAGAAACAGCAAGATCAGATCACGCAACTACAAAGAGAATAGTTGGTTCTAGCTTCACAATCCCAATGAAGTCTTCAAGTAGTTAACCTACAGGTCTCGAGAAGAAACCTAAGGTTAAAGGAGAATCGACTCTAGTTATGCAAATAATAACACACATGAGGTGTGGGGATTAGGTTTCCCAGTTTCTAGAGTTCTCCTTTATATAGTTTTCAAATCAGGGTTTTCAATCCAAGTTACCTTGGTAATAAAGCATTCAATAATCATCGTTTGGTGAAAACCTGATTCAATCAAGCTAATATCTTTCAACTGTTAGATCGAACTTAGCTTGTTACACACAAATGAAATGTACTCTCATTTAGGTTTATGTAACCGTACCTAAATGTGTACACCATGTTGGTTCACAAATAGACAATCGAGGTTAGCCATATGATTACTCTCATATAAACCTTATTCATCTTAATCATAACTAGTTCAAATGAAACTAGTTAAAGAGTTGTTTAATTGCTATATTCTCATGGATTTATACAAGAACAAAATTGAAGAAAAATCGGTTTGATTCACTCGAATCAATACATGAACATTATAGCCACGGTTTGCAAAGATTGCATTCCTTATTGATAAATGTTTTAGGTTCATGTACAACCGATCTTAGAAAGTAACCACTTAAGTATGCGTACGGGTATGCGTACTTAATTAACTAGATTTGAGTTTGTTTTAGTTTTCAAACTCAGCAGAAATTCACGGACGTGAACTTTCCGCCAGTATGCGTACGCGTACTTTAGGTAACCGGATGAGTTTGGTTTTGGTTTTCAAACTCAGCAGAAATTCACGGACGTGAACTTCCGCCAGTATGCGTACGGGTACGCATGCTTACCCAGTCTCCTACAACCTTTTTGTATACACACAAGTATGCATACTTTGGGCTCCCGGTTTTGGACTTATTCACTAATGTGCAAACACACTGTGCATATATCCAAAGATGGTTACAAGATTCTAAACTCTTTATTTCAATCATTGAAACATTCTTCTATAATGATAATAGCCGTTTTCACACACTGTTAGCATCAAACAAATTTTCAAGATATTGAAATAATCATTATCGAAACCTTCCAAGTCTTACACCAAATGACTGTATCACACAAACCATGTAAGATGTTACTCAACAATTTTATCATGATATTAGATGAACTTGGTCGAAGCGAAAGCTTACCAACACATATTTCGAGAAATATGTAAGCGAGATATACTCAACTCGAAATCTCAAATGTGTATATAGATTTATGTCGTAACACGACTTATGTCTTAATATAGGATATATCGAAGAAATAGACTTTCCAAGTGATAGATGAGTTTAAGTCTCCACATACCCTTTGTCGATGAAGTTCCACAAGCTCTTCTTAGTAGTTCTTCGTCTTCAAGTGATAAGCGCCGTGAAGTTTAAGCTCAACTACACAAACTATTTCCTAGTCCCAGACATCTATAAATAGGCTAGAAATCAAGACTTATAGTTTTGATCACTAAAATTGAAAAATATGCTTGAGATAGCAATGCATGCGAGTTCGACCGAGCAGTGCTTTAACAATCTCCCCCTTTGTCAATTTTGGTGACAAAATTATCAATACATATAGATTACAAAATAAATAAAAATTGTAGCTTCTCATCCAAATGTTTGATGTCCTTGGCATCTTCAACGCGACTCGAAATCTTCGTCACTTCCAAGTACTCCATGATCCTAAAGGTTGTAAGCATCATAGCTGTTGAAGATCCGTAGCGATAACAATGAGAAAACAAATGCTCTCAATCATTGTTATACAATGTCATAGTATTATTACGTAGCATCAAAGTTCAATTGTATCACAACTTTGAAAACAATACTATGGTGACATGTATCACTCGCTCCCCCCTTAGTCAATACTTTATCTCGACATGATAACCACTCCCCCTTACATAATTATCCGTAAAACATACGTATTTGTAGTATCACACTACACATTAATTCTCCCCCTTTTGTCAATATAAATTGGCAAAGGTACGAAAACTAGTGGGATCCTCATGAAATTTTCATAGAGATACTTCATGACCAAAAGAGAATACCATATCAACTTATTTAGATGCCATCATAAAGCCGAAGCTAATGCATTCATCAAGGAGTTTATAAAGATACAAGATAACCCCTATAATATTCCACAGCCACACTCCCCACAAAGATTTGGCAATTAAGAACAAGTTCAAAAAAGAACTCTCCCCCATAAAATGTCATTCCCGAAGGAACAACAAAGGCGACCTTACTTTCACAAGAAAAGAAGGATTTCTTTGGACATAACCAAATCACATGAAAACATGAATTTGAACCCAAAGTATTCAATTGAATTATCTACAAAAGAATTCATGATTAATTCAATCGAAATGCACAACTAAATTAACCACAAGAAAACCCATGATTAATTCAATTGGAATTACACAACTAAATTAACCACAAAAGTGATCAATTCAATTGGTCATGCTCGTCATAAGAGAACTTACGGAGCAACAACCAAACTGACCACAACATAATTATCAATTCAATTGGTCATGCTCAAACATAAGAAAACTTACGGAGCAACACAGTATATGCACAAAAAATGTGGATCGGAGATCGACCAATACTGCAGAATAGACAAGGATTCATTTTATTTTCCATCACTTTTTGCACAATGACATACAATAGACTTAATCCTTGTAAACAAAAGTTTTATCCTTCTTCCATCAAAACAATGACATAAAAGGCTTTAACTTTTGTAATGTCAAAAGTTCATTCTATCTTCTATCAATACTTTCATACCGACATAATAGAGATAACTTTTGAATAAGTATGGGACAGTCACAGGTTCACGGATGTAAACAACATATCCCATAACAATTTGCAATATATAAAATCAAAAAGATTAAAATTGCAAAAAAAACTCATCTTCCAAATAACTTAGAATTTAAATAAATAAATCTAAAAACATTGAAGATGAAAATCGTTGGACATAGCTATGTGTACTCACAATAATGGCTATCCCAAACCCTTGTTATTCTTCTAAAAACATAAAAAAGAAGACTTACTAGACAAAATCAAAAACAACTCAAAGAACAAAGAGTAGTCACAAGCGACAATTAGAGTTCCGGTACGAAAGCTTCACTGGTTCCAAGACCTTTAAGCTTGTGACAGTGTAGTTACAGGAAATCCTACACTACATCCCTCATACGATTTCATTATTACTCAACTCATTTTTAGGTTTACACTCTTAATTTTATTGATCAATCTTTGAATGTTCTTACAATAAAAGATAAGGAATCAAGAATGACCTCTGCTCTAGATTTTCTCTTTCCTATTTACTTGTTTCTCACTCAAAAAGATTTATCTCCTTCCTTTACAACTGAATGACCATTTATAGGGAAGTACATAGTGGATGACAACTAATCTGTCCTTTATTTTCGAATATGACTTGCGACATTCTCGCAACCTTAAAAATGTTAATCTCGCAAACTCTCTAATTATCGCAGGACCATCACATCTTTCTCATGATTTTAGCTGACGTCGTTTATTATATCATTTCTGAAATTGTTCTGCGACGCTGTTGTGTTGTGTTGTTGATAATTTCGCTAAGATATCACTGTTGCGAGATTCTGATCCTACATCTCGCCTCTTCTCATATCTTTTCTGCGAAGTAGAGAATGATGTGAGAAATGCCGCAGCTGTTCATTTCTTCATATTCTGCATTTATCACACGTACTCTTTCTTCCATCTGTTTCTTGACACGTCTTTTGCAACCGCTGTTTTTTAACCGTTTATATTTTTCCGTATTGATCATGTTGATCTTCTCGAGGAAAAATTCCCTCTATATATATTCTTTCTCACTCTCTTTTTCTTTCTTTTTATTTTCTCTGCAACTTCATCGTTCTTCTACAAATCCGTTATTACAATTTTCCTTCTTTCTTCTTCAATACTTTTTAAGTTCTTCTTCATCTTATTTGATGTTGTTTATGTGATTCCCATACTCTTTTTATTTCATCAAAAGCGCCTCCAATACTAAATTTACAGTTCAGAACCCTAATATTCCCAAATCGCAACATAAGGTTGTTGCGCATAAAAGAAAGTATGCGAATGAGATGGTAGTAAGAAACACTATCCTTTTCTAATAACAATATTGTTGCCTCTGTTTCTTATCTGGATTGTAATTCGCAGGGTGATAAGGATGTCAATAAACCTTTCAAGAAATCTCGCCACCTTAAAACTGTTCCAACTTCCGTTCCATTCCACTTACTCATCTCTTCTAAATCTCCTGCGAAATCTTCGCAAGATAAACCTTTATATCCTATTTGCGAAAAAGCTGCCTCAGACTTCATTTCTTCAGATGACCTTTCAATGATTGAAACCCCCCTTGTTGATCCTTCTATGAATGAAACTTCTTCTCTTCCTATTGAGAATGTTTCTCAACCTTCTATCACTGCCAGTTCTCTACCTGAGTCTCTTCCTCTTTCGAAAGAAACCGTGGAAGGAATATATATTGCTTTCAAAGTTTTATCTGAAGTCATGGATGATGGAAATAAGTCTTCTATTGATCCTATGAAGTCTAATGTTTGCGAAATTCTGAGTAAGCATTTAGGTTCTGACAGATCCGCTTCACAGTCAGCTTTGGAAAAAGAATGTAATGCTCTTCGTCTCGAAAATCAAAAGCTTTAGAATGTTTTGTTGGATCGTGACAATCTTCGCAAGAAGAATGATGAATTGAGAGGTATGATTTTCTTACCCATGTCTTCAATTTTCCTTTTTAATGGTTTTATCCTTCCCATATTTAATTATCCTTGAAATCCCTCTTTCGCATGTTAAGCCTTAAATCAGAAACGAATAATAGAGAGATATCAATTTGAATCTACTGTTGAAGAAGCCCGTGTTGATAAAGAAATTTTGATGGATTAATATAACCAATTAGATAACCTCTATTCATATTCTCTTGATCATATAAATAATCTTACCAATGAAAATACCCAATTAGTTCAGAGACAAGATTTATTAAGTGATGAAGTATCTCGCCTTTCTTATTCTTTAACTAAAGCTAATTTAGGGATGGAAACTTTAACAGATGAGAATAAAACCTTATCTCAAGAGAAGCGAACTTGTTTAAACAAGATAGCGATATCTTCGCAACAACTTAGCATTCTTCAGAAAGTATGTGATGACCAAGAGCAATCTCTTCGCTCTTTGAGAAATGAACTTAAAGAAGTAACAGAGTCATCTGTCGCTGAAAGAGATACACTTATTCAAGGTAGAATAGCTTTAAGTGTAAAGGCGAATCAACTTAAAGAACAATATTCCAAATTAGAAGAATCTTATTCTTCTCTTGCGAAGAAAAATGTCTTTCTTATTTCTAAAGAGAAAAACCTTCATTCTCGACTTAAAGGTTTAGTTGGAGATAAATTTGATGACGCAATGGACCGTTGGGAGAATAGTTGTATGTCCTTGATTCAACACCTTATTTCGCAAAAGGAAGGTAGTCATAATAGTTTGACTGCCTTAATTATCTTTTCTTTGTCATATCTTTTTGAGTTCTTCCTCTTATTGAAATTTTGTATTCTAACTTTCGCAGAGTCTGAGAAGAATCTTCATTCCTCCATTTCTGTTCTGGAGGCTAAATATGCCAAAATTCGCAAAGAAAATGCATTGCTCGTTTCTGCCCTTACTGGTTCTCGCGACCGAGCATAAAGAAGACTTGATTATCTTGCTTATTTTAAGGATATTCAAGATAGGAATCATCAGAGAGCACTTCTTCGTCAAGTTCATCTCCGGGATGAAGTCCTTATAAATGATATTTTATTGTTCAAATCTCTTCCTCCTACATCAATTGAACCTTTGGAAGTAGATGATGATGAAGTTCCTCGTCCTGCTGATAGTGATTATGATCATGAAAGTGGGGCATAGGATGATCTCTTGGAAGGTGAAGAATAAATTTCTTCTAAGGAAGCATCTGCTGGTGTTAATCAAAATGAGAAAGAAATCTCTCCTGAAGAAGTAATTGCTGGCGATAATCAAGGTGCTAGTCAAGGCGAAGATCAGAACCGAAATGAAGGAGAGGCTTGCGATATTGGGAACATTGGCGAATTATCTTCTTGAATTGTCTTACTTTTATCACTTTTGCGAACAATATTCTTCAACCAACTTTGGAATTAATTTTTCCTTTTAGTATTTTGTTGATGAGAAAGATAATGCTTCTTGTTTATTGATTCCCATACTTGCCTCTCATTATCTTTCTTGCAAAAAATAATCTGTTACGAATACTTATAAATATATTTTTTTATCGTGTGGTCTTATTTTGCCTTCCTAATTAAAGGTCTTATTATGCCACCTCTTGTCATTGCGACAAAATCGCAGGACGTCCTTGCACTTTCATGCAAAAACTCATTGATCTTGCCTTAACTTTTTCTTTTGTATTATGGCCTCTTCAGGAATGTTGCGACAATATGACAGGCCTAAATATTCTTGCGAAAATAGACCCCCATGACATTGTCGTCTTGCGACGAAATCGCAGGACGTCTTCGCACTTTCATGCGAAAACCCATTGACCTCGTGTTATCTTTTTCTTTTGTATTATTGCCTCTTCAAGATTGTTGCACAAATATGACAAGCATTAATACTCTTGTGAATAGAAAGCCTCATGACATTTGCGTCTTAAGACACTTATCAGCTCCCTAATGGAGGGTGCCGCCCTTATCTTCCCCCTGGTTGCCCCTTCAAGGAGGCGTACTTATACCATACAAGGTTAGCTCCTCCCATCCAGTATTAACAACAACCAGTTTTTTTTGCATCCTCTTATCCCTTTTACCTATAGGGCTTATGGTTACGAGACTGCACCCTAAGTGGGGTTTTCTTCGGGCCGAGTGCAGTATAAGCCAAGACTTGTCAAGAATGGCAAGGTACGCTTCAAACGTCCCTGGCACTCTTGACTCAACCGTGTACCTCGGCGCCTTGATCAGATCTGCACTCCTTGGGAGAGTCCTTATTACCTTAGTCGCCCAACCCAAGTCATATGCTTAAGCTGAGAATCCAAGGTGCCTCTCCCGGATGGGCTTTATTGACCCCAAATCTCCATGACTCAGGTTCCGGTGGCGGTGTAGCCTTTCCCTGAGCCATGCAACAGGTACCCCCTAATATGACGTACTTTAGGTCTTACATTTGCCTCTTGCGAAATTTTATTCGCGAACTAGGGTGTACGCCATAAAGGTTCGCCCCTTTCTTTTATGTCATTGTTCTGTGATTATCTCTGCGAAAATTTCGCACATCATGATCTTGTTTTGATATGAATAATCTTGCAATTATTTTTCAGAATCCATAACTTCTCAAAGCTTCTTACGGATAATATCTTTTTAAATACAACCTGTTCCATGGTCTGTCAAGTCTATGACCAACATCTCTGCCTTCTGGATCCATTAATCTATAAGCTCCTGTTCCAACTATCTCCTTAATGATGTAAGGTCCATCCCATTTTTTCGCTAATTTTCCACCATTTTCTCGCTGATATATTGGTGTCTCTCAGAACTAAATCTCCTGGTTGGAATTCGCGTACTTTGACACGTTTATTATATTCTCGGGCTAATCTTCGCTGATAATTCTCCATATGTTGTAAAGCTTTTTTCTTTTTCTTCTAATTCATCAAGTTTATTTAAGATCAAACCCGCACTAAGATTTTTCTCCCAAGCTTCTCTTTGTTGTGGAATAACAACTTCTGTTGGTAACACCGCTTCAACTCCGTATGTTAAACAAAAAGGTGACATTCCAGTAGCTTCTCTTCTAGTTGTATTATAAGCCCATACTGCATTATGTACTTGTTCGCACCATGCTCTGTGATGTCCTTCCAATTTCTTCTTTAATATATCTGCAATTGTTTTGTTTTTGCTTCTACCTGCCCATTAGCTTGTGGATACAAAGGAGTAGACTTTCCACATTTTATCTTGAATGCATTAAGTAGCATTTCTATATTCTGTCCTTCAAACTGTTTCCCATTATCAGATACCAACTGCGCAGGAATTCCGAATCTGCAAATGATATTTTCGAATATGAATGTAAAGATATCTTTGTCGCGAATATGCTGTACTGCCTTCACTTCTGTCCATTTTGTGAAATAATCTGTTGCGACTATTAAATATCTTCTTTGTCCAGAACCTGGTAAAAATGGTCCCACAATATCTAACCCCACTTTCCAAAAGGCCACACACTGGTTGAAGATGATATGGTGCTCCAGGTGCATGTATTTTCTTTCCATGTCGCTGACAATCTTCGCAACGTCTTGATATTTGTTTGCATCTTCGTGCATGTATGGCCAGTAATAGCCTTGCATTTTTGCTCTATGTGCCAAAGATCTTCCCCCGCTATGATTGCCAGCATCCCACTATGTAACATTTTTAGCACTTTTTCTCCTTCCTCTCGTGTCAAACATCTGAGTGATGGTCCATTAAAGGATTTTCGGTATAGCAACCCATCTCTTAATTCATAATTCGTTGCACGGCTTTTTAATTTGTGTGTTTCCAATCTATTTCTTGGTGTTTCTCCTTTCGCCAAATATGCATGAAGTTCCATTCTCCAGTCTGCGATATTGTTCGTTTGTTCTTCTTCTTCATTGTCTATTATCATCACGTCCACTTCTTCTTCTTCTTTATTGATTGATGGTGACAGAAGTGTTTGTATTTTTATGCATCTCGCAGTTGGATCTGTCATCATGCTTGAGATGAAAGCAAATGTGTTTGCAAGTCTGTTATCTTTTCTTGAAATGTGCCTCCATTTTATTTTTGGGATTTTCACTGATAATTCTTCAACGAGCTTCTTGTATTTCTTCAAGGATGGTTCATTTGTAGTATACTCTCCCTTTATTTGGCGAATAACTAGATGCGAATCACTAGTGATCCTGGCATTTTCTAGTTTCATTTCTATTGCGAATTTTAAGGCATCTATCACAACTTCATATTCTGTTTCATTATTAGTGGATGTGAATTCCAATCTGAATGAAAAAGCCATCTTTATTCCTCCTGGCGAAATTAAAACAATTCCAACTTCATTTCCTTCTCCATTTGATGATCCATCTACCAATATCTCCCATCTATTTGGTTCTGTTAGTAAATCTTTTGGATCTCCGTGTTCTTCTTCTATATCCATCATTTCTTCAACTGCTTCATCTTCTTCTAAAGGAAATTCTGCCAAGAAATCTGCAACAACTTGTGACTTTGGTGAAGACAAAATTTCATATTTAATATCAAAGTGGCCTACTTGTGCATTCCATCTCTCCACTCTTCCTGATCTTTTAGAATTCTTCATTACTGATTCAATTGGTACTTTTGTTAATACTTTTATCTTATGCGCCTGAAAATATATGCGGAGCTTAAACGATGCATAAACTAATGCTAAGATTAACTTCTCAATATTTGAGTAATTCTTCTCGGCAGTATTAAAAGTTTCGCTAATGTAATAAATGGGTTTCTCCACTCCTGCGTCTACTCGCAATAACACATCACTTAATGCATGCGACGTCGTCGCAAGATAGATCAATAATTCTTCTCTTGATTCTGCTTTTTGTAAAATAGTTGTATTCATAAGATGTTCTTTGATCCCTTGAAAAGCTTTTTCACATTCATCAGTCCATTTATATTTCGCACCCTTCTTGAGTATATCGAAAAAATATTTTCATTTGTCTGATGATCGCGAAATGAATCCCCCAGCGAATCTAGAAGCCCATTCAACTTCTGTACATCTTTTATTGTTGCTGGTGTTGGCATGTCACGAACTGCTTGCACTTTTTCTGGATCAACCTGTATTCCTTCCTTTGATACAATGTAGCCTAAAATTTTTCCCGATGCAACTCCAATAGTACACTTCTCAGTATTCAATTTAATGTTATACTGTCGCATTTGTTCAAAAATTTCCCTCAGGTCTTGCACATGGTCTTTAGCTTCTTTACTCTTTACTAACATGTCATCCACGTATACTTCTAATGTTTTGTGTATCCATTTTGCGAACACCTTCTCTACCATTCTTTGGTAGGTCGCTCCCGCATTTCGCAAACCAAATGGCATTTTCGTGTAACAATATAAACCTCTAGGGGCGAACAAAGAAGTATTCCTTTGCCTTCTTTTGCCCTTATCACCATTTGAGGAATATTTGGTAACGGAAAACTATCTTTGGGGCAAGCTTTGTTTAAATCTGTGAAATCTATGCAAATCCTGATTCCTTTGTTTTTCTTTGGGACAATGACCATATTCGCTATCCATTCTGGGTATTTGGGAATGGTAAGTTGTTGCAATTTTTCTTATTCTCTGTTTAAATGGTCTCACATTTTTGTTAATCTCCAACTTGTCGCATGCAATTGATGGATCTATTCCCGGTATCTCATCCATGCTTCCTGCAAAAACATCTTTATATTCTCGCAACAGGTTAACAGTTCTTTCTTCTTCTTCCACATCCATTTTGGTTCCAATTCTCAATATTAGAGGTTCTTCTATAGTCCCAACGTTTATTTCTTTTGTTGGTTCTGCGGCAGTGTAACTGGATTTAGGTCCTCCATCGGTGTTGGTTCTTTTATTGTTTTCACAGGTCCTTCTCCTTCCTCTGAAATTTCGCTGGGTATTCCTTTGCCTTCTTTTGCCCTTATCATATATACTCTAAATTATTCTTCTTTCTTTGCTTCCTTTGCCAACTTTCTGCGAAATTGTTTCTTTTTTGCTTGTCCTTCATAATGCTTTACTTCAATTTGATGACATAATTTCGCATCGTCAAAATCTCCTTTGATTTCACCTATTCCATTTGGTTTGGGGAATTTAATACATTGATGCAATGTTGATACTACAACTTTTATCGCATGTATCCATGGTCTTCCTAATAACATATTATATGGCGATTCCATATCCACCACGCATAGTGTTACGTGTGTTTCGATCTCTTCAAGTGGAATTCGTACCACTATTTCTCCTTTAGGTTTTGTTGTGGATTTTCCAAAGCCGTGAACAAAATATGTTGAACTGGACATTTCTTCATCTTTAAATCCCATTCCCCGGAATGCATGATAAAATATTATGTCCACTGAACTTCCTGTATCGATTAAAGTTCTGTTCAATATCCATTCTCCCATGGATTTTGTTGTTGTCTCCTTCTCTTTTCGCGCAATAGGCATTGTAATAACCAATGGAGATGTGTGGTTCAAATTTTCTTTTGGTATTTCTGCCGCCATGAATGTAATTTTTTTGCTTTTCCCAATCTTTCAAGGATGATGTCTTTTATACCGCCATAACCTTCCTTCCTTCAAAATTTCGTTTATGTATTCTTCCTTTGATGTTTTCATGGAATTCATTAACCATCGTTTTTGTTATCATATTACACTCCAATATTTTGTCATCTTCATTAATTCTAATCATCTTTCTTTTAACTGGTTCAGTGATTTATTTAATCACTTTCTTGATTTGAACATTCTCAACAACAATCTTCAACTTTCGATCTTGAAGTCCCTGTTTCTAGCGCCATTATGTAGTTGCAGGAAATCCTACACTACATCCCTCATATGATTTCATTATTACTCAACTCATTTTTAGGTTTACACTCTTAATTTTATTGATCAATCTTTGAATGTTCGTACAAGAAAAGATAAGGAATCAAGAATGACCTCTGCTCTAGATTTTCTCTCTCCTATTTACTTGTTTCTCACTCAAAAAGATCTCTCTCATTCCTTTACAACTGAATGACTATTTATATGGAAGTACATAGTGGATGACAGCTAATCTGTCCTTTATTTTCGAATATGACTTGCGACATTCTCGCAACCTTACAAATGTTAATCTCGCAAACTCTCTAATTATCGCAGGACCATCACATCTTTCTCATGATTTTAGCTGACGTCGTTTATTATATCATTTGTGAAATTGTTTTGCGACGCTGTTGTGTTGTGTTGTTGATAGTTTCGCTAAGATATCACTGTTGCGAGATTCTGATCCTACAGACAGAGAGAAATGTCAACATCTTTAGACACGGCATTGAGACGATCCTTAAGTCGTGTCTTCATTAGAGCAAGTTCGTTGTTGACCTTTATCAATACGGTTCTTAACCCATCTATCTCTTTTAGAGTGTTAACAAGTGACAACTTTGCATCGTTAAACTTTTCGATAAAGTTTTGGAAAACTTCATTAAAATCTCTTCACCAGCCTCAATATCAGATAAGTTATTAGGAGATTGAGAAGACGTGTCATCAGTTTCCACAAGAGTCTCTTTTTCCCTCTCCTCGAGTGTGAGACCAAAACCCTTATTGAGAAAACCTCTTGGAAAATAACAAGTTCCTGAATATGATCCCATTCTTGACAAAAAGTAGCCTGAAGTATGCGTACTTTTCAACATGTGGGTTTGGTATTTAAATGGTTTCACAGAAACCCTGAGGTTAGGGTTTCAAAAGTCGGTTCGTGACATCAACAAGGATACCCGTACGAACCTGAACTTGGCCCATTATTCATACACAACTCAAAAAGAGGGGTACTCAATAAATGCAACTAGATACTAATAATGTCTACCTACGTAAGAAAACTCATAGATCTTAGCTCAAAAAATTGTATATATATAACAAAGATATTTAAGATTATCACTACAACAAAAAAATAAAAATACTTAAGCAAAAGTGTTTGACAATGATCATCCAGCTAAGAACGATAAGAGAATAGCATAGAAAATCAGAGAAACATTTTTTCCATCAGTATACATGGATACATCTCACTCTGTCAGGATTTTCAAAGAGAGTGAGGTTTCAACCTTGTGATTAACTAACACAAGTATGAGCCTTGAGCTCATTAAATGAACGTCGTTTCTGGTTAAACCTCTTCTTCCTGATCTTTGGAGGAAAACCATTATGATGTGAAAAGTTATCATAAAATTTGCTATCATCAAAATATGACGCATAGTGCTGATTCTTACCTGAAGAATTTTTCCCAGGGGTAATAGACATCCTGTTGATAATTTCTTTATATCCTTCAATTATCCTTTTTAAGTTGTCTTCCATACCTCCAATTTTGCTTCCTTCTTCTGGTACCTTTTTCTTATCATGTACAACATTATCTCCCATTTTGAAAGAAGAAAAACCATGAGTTCTTCTTGATCGAGCATCATTGGGGAGTCTGTTAAATTCTTGAACACTTGAAGAACACCTCGAACTGACTTTCCTGGTAGAGTTCACAGGGTAAGTACTAAATCCAATTGGTTTAGACATACGAATGCAGTTACACCTTTGAGAATTAAACCTAAGGTGTGTTGAAGACGACTGAAAGAATTGTCATTAAACCTAGATTTCTTCTTTTGTTCACCATGACCTTTTGAATCACAAAAGAGACATACTTTCTGATCACCTGAGTGATTATATGGAACAGATTCATATTATTGTTGGGAGACTTCCTCCTTCCAAGTGATGCGGATATTCCTTGATTAGAGGAAGATACAACCACATTATTTTCAACTCTTTGGACCATTCTTGAACAGAGATTTTACTCAAAAGATGTTCAATTTCCAAAGCATCATTTTTGAGGTTTTTCTCAATGAATGAGGTGTTTTCCTCTCGAAGGGCCTTTAGAAGAGAGTCATGCTTATTAGCCATACCAATAAGGACATTGACTTTTTGTTTCAACCGGTTGACATTATCAACCTGGATTCTAAAAAAATTTAGAATCACTTCACTCTCTTTGGCTGCATCCCTTTCAACTTCACAGTCAGACTCGTCGGTAAGGTGGTCAGGGAATCACTTGTCAATGTATGTCTGTTTCCTTTGAACACAAGATTCTTCTATATTCGAGATTTACAAATCTTTCTCTTCAATAGACTTTAAGGAAACAGAACTTTTATTTCTGGCAATCCGTTTATCATAGACAATATCGTCCATCCTTGGATCGCTACAAACATAGACTTATAAGGTCTTTAATGTGTTTGCCTGCTATGATACCAATTGAAAATGCGGGGGTCTAACAACCACACCCAACAATTCGTTTGGCAATTTGAGAGGAGTTACTCCAATACACTTTCTAGAGAATCAACTAGACAGTCAGACTCAATCTAGAATAGAGTATATCAAAGAGTTTAATATCTCTAACTCTCAATTCAATCCGCAATCAGCAAATAGAAATCTGCGAACCCAATTGAATATAAGAGGAATTACTTGAACGGTACCAAAGACCAATGTTCAAGTGTCAATCAATGTAAATCAACAACCAAAGGTTGGATATTCTAATTGATTGATCTTAACGCACAACCTATGATATTTCAATTATATAAAAAAATATAATGCGGAAAATAAATAACACAAACACCAGAATTTTGTTAACGAGGAAACCGCAAATGCAGAAAAACCCCGCAGATTGAACACCACACCGTATTAAGCCGCTACAGACACTAGCCTACTACCAATTAACTTCGGACTGGACTGTAGTTGAACCCTAATCAATCTCACACTGATTCAAGGTGCAGTTGCACTCCTTACGTCTCTGATCCCAGCAGGATACTACGCACTTGATTCCCTTAGCCGATCTCACCCACAACTAAGAGTTGTTACGACCCAAAGTCGAAGAATTGATTAAAAAAATCTGTTTCACACAGAAAAGTCTATAGGAAATACCCAAGAGTTTTTGTTCCATCTTTTGATAAATCAAGGTGAACAGGAACCAACTGATAAACCAGACTTATATTCCCAAAGAACAACCTAGTATTATTAATCACCTCACAATAAACTTAATCGACTAGCGAAACAAGTTATTGTGGAATCACAAACGATGAGACGAAGGTGTTTGTGATTACTTTTCTATCTTGCCTATCGAAGATATAAATCTCAAGCCAATTTTACAATTGTACTCATGAAAAAGCGGGGGTCTAACAACACCACCCAATATTTCGATTAACAATATCTATGGACTAACTCCGAAATACTTTGCTAGAGAATCAACTAGACAGTCAGACTCAATCTAGATAAAAAGTATCTCAAGGAGTTATTATCTCAATCTCTTGATTTGATCTTTACTCAAGCTAAAATCATTCAAAGAGAGATAACTTGGACGGTACCAAAGACCAATGTCCAAGGATCAATCAATATCACTCAACAACCAAAGGTTGGATTTCCAGTTGATGATCACGAACGCACAACCTGTATTATTTCAATTATATAACAAATATAATGTGGAAAAGAAATAACACAGACACCAGAAGTTTTGTTAACGAGGAAACCGCAAATGCAGAAAAACCCCGGGACCTAGTCCAGATTGAATACACACTGTATTAAGCCGCTACAGACACTAGCCTACTCCAAGCTAACTTCGGACTGATCTGTAGTTGAACCCCTACCAATCTCCCATTGATATTAGGTACATTTGTACTCCTACGCCTCTGATCTCAACAGGACACTGCGTACTTGATTCCCTTTGCTGATCTCACCCACAATAAAAAGTTGCTGCAACCCAAAATTACAGACTTGATAATAAAAAAATCTGTCTCACACAGAAAAGTCTATCGAAAGGATAAATCTGTCTCCCACAGATAAACCCTAGGTTTTGTTCCGTATTTAGATATAAAATCAAGGTAACAGAAACCAATTGATAATCTGGACTTATATTCCAGAAGAACATCCTAGATTAATCAATCACCTCTCTACAATCCTTCCTGACTACACAAGCGGATTGTCGAGGAATCACAAACAGTGAGACGGAGATGTTTGTGACTTCTTTATCTTGCCTATCGGAGAACTCTCACGATCTCAAGCCAATAAATCGATTGTACTCGTACAATAGAAGATGCAAGATCAGATCACACAACTACGATAAAAGTAGTATCGGTCTGGCTTCACAATCCCAATGAAGTCTTTAAGTCGTTAACTCGAGTTTAGAGAAGAAACTCAAGAGTTAATGGAGAACGACTCTAGCGAGAGCACTAGTAGCACACAGACGTGTGGGGATTAGGTTTTCTCAATGCTAGATGTCTCCTTTATATAGCCTTCAAATCAGGGTTTTGCCTTAGGTGCAAAGCAAACTCTATTCACCGTAATATCTCTCAACCGTTAGATCAAAAGACATAGCTTGTCACATACACTTGGGTACACGTTTACTGGGTTTGAGAAAACCATGCCCAAACGAGTACACGTATGTTGGTTCAACATGATAACCCAAAAGGTCAACCATATGAGCATCTCATATTAATCATGTTCTTCTTCACCATAACTAGTTCAATTGACTCAAATGAAGTAGTTAAGAGTTGTTCAATTGCTATGAGATCTTATGTAACTACACAAGACGCAATTGAAACAAAGATGATTCGATTCGATTAGAATCGGCTCATGAACATTATAGCCACGTTTTGCATAAAGCATTCCTTAATAATTAATGTTTCATGTTCAGAGCACATCTTTAGATTATAACCTCTTAAGCTCACAAACAAGTTCGCGGACTTAAGTTAATCGGTTGAGTTTTCCAAACTCAGCAGAAATTCTGGGGTCGAGAACTTCTGCCAGTTCGCTGACTGGGTTCGCGGACTTAGCACACAAACGAGTTTTGGAAATCCCAGCAGAAATTCTCGGTCGAGAACTTCCGTCAGTTCGCAGACTGAGTCTGCGGACTGGGTTCGTGGACTTGGCAAGCCAATTCGACAATCCTGTCGATTTCTTTTGATCAACAAAGTTCGAAAACTTCGTTTCAAGGAATACATGGTTATGTAATCTAAACTCTCATTTCAATCATTGAGACATTCTCAGAGGATGCTATGTAGCTGTTATTCACAGACCGATTCACGTCAGAGCAATTATCAAAGTAATTGAAACTTTCATGACTTTTGTCACTAGGTGAAGATAAACCTGATCAAAGCAAAACGCTTTACGAACACATGATTTCGAGTAAAAGATAAGCAATGAATACTCAGCTCGAAATATCAAGTGTATATGATCTAGTCTATATAGCATACGACTTTTGTCTCATAAGAAGTAGGAGAAGAATAGATAGACTTTCGAGTGATACATAAGTTCCACTAGTGGAAAATAGAAGTTAAACCACTGTTAGGACAAGAAGTTATATCGCTAAAAACGACTGTGTCCATCAGCTGCAATCTAGAAGTGGTTTTTCTCAAAACAATTGTGCCTGGCAAAGGTTGAATTCTTTGAAAAAACTACTTTCATTGACAGCAGATTGATTAGTACTGATAGACACAGTAGTTTTTATGGGTGATATTTTATTAAAAAAAATTGATATTGATTCTGCTGAATCCAGAGCTGATTCAACTGAATCAAAAACCAAAAGCTGAATCAAAATTAAATGAATAATGACTTTAAAACTGAATTCAACAAAATTTAATCGACAATGACTTTGGAACTCAATTTGTATTGAAAAGTGCATTCAGTTTACAATTTCAACTAATTAAAATACAACAAGTTCCAAGTCTGAAAAAACTGCTAACACCAAGTTGGAAAACCTTTACCAAGATTCATATTACAAACTTAAGATAACGAATTGGCTCAACTCAGGACTGAGGTTCTACCATCAGTTCACCATTGAGAATCTTCTTATGACATCCAAGACTAAGATGCTCAACCTAGTTTAAATCTCTGTAGTCGTTCACCATGACTCTTTGTAGTTCTTCTGACAGCAACCTTTGACTGTTGTACCAATTCTATTGTTCTTTCTATTGTAGCACCACACTCAGTTCAGTTGAAGAAAAATTTCAGAACCTACACAGTTTCAGCTTAATATTTATAAACGAAATACACAATTTCAGAGTTTAAATGTTTCAAGGTTAATGCTCATAGATACATGTTTGTATGCTTATGAGTTATATCAGTTCATGGAGAAATATCAAAACTCATAGGGGATGTAAAACAGAAACTGCCAATGCTTGACTGAATGTATAATGAAGCTTAGCAAAAATGCACAGATATAAGAAAATTATGTTTATCTACATGAGTTCTTGTCGAGCCCCAATGCACAAGTTTTCATATAGATATTGTGCAAAGGGTTGAACAAAGAGAAATTGAAAACTTATCTTCGAATTGGTGGTTGTTCAAATATGTTCACGACCCTGCAACATCTTATTTCCTCACTGCAACTACTCTCCATTCAGAGTTCTGTTCAACTCCAACACTGAAACAACAAGAAAGTTTAAGGATAGGAATATTATATGTTCTAGGTAAATCAAAAAACACAACAATTCCAATGGTATGCCGGCTAGGAACCAACAGTGCATTTCACTATGCATGTGTAAGTAGGTAGTGCTTAAATTAAGACAATGCGAATCTGGTAAACCATTTGCCAACAAATACACATTTAAACTAAAAAGACATTCTGAAAACCAACTAGGTGTTGAAAGATTTTAGTGGGTGGCTTAGTTTCGATGAAAATTTGTCAACCTGCATTCCAGTACAAGAAAGAATCCCCAGATTCTCCATTTTTTAGTTAACAAAGACAATAAAGAAGAGATGCGGAGAGTTGATTATTTATAAAACTGATAAACTATCTGGTCTCTAATATTATCATAAGTACTCTTACTTTAAACCTCCCCTGAACCTCAAACCTCTCTTGAACCCAGACATGAAATGACAAATTAAATTGCAAGCCCTTTCGTACCAAATCGACTTGCTCTGCCAAACCTTCAAAAAGAAAGAGATACTACTAAGTTTAACTGAGCTCATGCAATACTATAATATCGTAGAAAAAAATACCCATGTTAAGTAAAAACTTAAAGGCATGATGAAGAAACAAGATCTCAGAAACAAACCCTATGCAAGTAAGTATCAGCAAAACCAGACATAACATAATTAATTACAGTTGACGCGTTCAATGTCTATTCCTCTACTAACCAAATCCGTAGTGACAAGAACCCTTTAATTCCCATCCTTGAAACCTTTATAGAGAGTCAACTTATGAAATATATTTAAAAAAAAAATCCAATTTCAGGTATGCCTTCGCTTTTCTTAGAGATTTGATTTTCAGCAGCAAGGCATATTGAATTATGTTGTTAAACCTTAACACAAAATATGAACCATTATTTTAGAATAAACTACAATAATATACTTGTACAACAACCAAATCACTAGCAAATTCACTAGGAACTTGCACCTTCATGCATACACATCAATGTAACAAGATCGAAAGTAATTAGATGAAATCTAAGAAAAAACATGTATACCTTTCTTCCTGAAACATTCCAGAATGGGTGCAAATTGATGGGAAGTTGCAATCAACATGAGGAACTCTTTTTTTAGTATTCCTTGCGTGTCTTGACGTTAAAACTACCATTGAACACAACAACTTCAGTATCAGGCGGGTAAGTGCTGAACAGCTCAAACTGTTGGCATATCTGAGGTTTAGATATAAGCATCAACAAATAATAATCAAAACCTTCATTACTAGAATAATCAAAAAAGGTTTGCGATATAAAAGTTTCTTATGAATGCAAACCTGGTAACCCAACTATGTCGTGTGAATAGAAAATTAGAACAACATGTCCAGCAACACGCTCAATTTGCTTCACTGTCAAGAGGACAAAGACAACAGTTTTTCCCGTCTCAGATTTTTCTTGCAAGATAACATCCATAACCAAAAATAGCTTGAGAAATGCATTTATGTTGAACTGATTGATAACCAACAGAATAATTAAAGTAGAAGAACCTGATCAGTGAGTGCAACACTAGTATTATTACCTGCACATCAAATAATACACCTCAAAATATATTCCACTAATGTGAACTACAATTTCAAAGAAAGTAGAATACAACCACTGTAGCACCTACTCAACTTCAAGTACCAACATGACTAAATCAAAACTAGCCTACTGAACTAAAATGCTCAAAACTTAATACAAGCAACACAAAGAAACAACTAATCCAAATAAAAATTTGTTATATAAAAACGTGAAAGAGTAAAAGTAATAGAAAATTGCCTTCAGATGGATCAAATCCCAAATCGACAACTGCTCTCAAAAGATACGACTTCAATAGAAAATCTTTGAATGCAGAACTGTGTATTCCAACATACTCCTGCACCTTTCCAAAACATTCAAATTAGCCTCAAAACTTTGGAGCTTCAAATTTAACCTCCATATAAATCAAAAAATCATATCAATTCACTCGCAAGATATAAACTTTAAAAAATCCCAAAATTATTATCAATTTCACAGGAAAATTAGCTTTATAGAAAAATCAATCTCAAAATACCAAAACTACATCAATTTCATTCGAAAAATTTCTCATTTTTAGGGTTTTGAAAAACCCCAAAACAAGCTCAGTCTCAAAAGACCATTAAAAACCCCAAATCTAAGAATCAAATACAGAAACAGAAACTAAATTGAAAATTAGATTCCTTTCAAAGAACAGAGAAATCTTTCTAAGAACCCTAGATTTCTTCTCACAAGATACGTACGAGAGTTTCATTTGTGATGATCTCTTTGAAGAAGAAGAGAAATCAAAACCTAGTTCATAAGCGACTTACTGTTACGATTGAGAAAACAAATCAAATGAAACATAAAGAGTGATTAAGTTGTGAGAGGGAAGTAAAAGAAGAAATGAAGGAAGGAGGCCGAAGGAGTACTGCAGATCGAGATAGAGATAAAGATAAGAGGGAGGATTATAGAACTCACTCTCTGTATTTTTACAGAAATACCCCCTAAGGAAACAACTGTGTCAGAGACAAGTTTTATTAAAACGACTGTGGCTCACAACACCTATAGTTACAGCTACCCGGCAACAGTGGTTTTCGTGAAGACCAGGAAGTGGTTAAAAATCCATTTTCCACTAGTGTTCAAGTCTTCACATACCTTTTTGTTGATGAAGTTCCACGGTTCCTTGGTGTAGATCTTCGTCATTGTTTGAATCACCGTGAAGTCCTTGAGCTCAACTACACTTTCCCTATCCTAGTCCGAACTTAGCTAATAGGCTAGAAATCAAGACTTTATAGTTTTCATCACTAACATTGACAAACATGCTTGATATAGCAACGCATGCGAGGTTGACCGAGCTATGCTCTAACAACTCAATCACGGTAGAAACAACAATATCAGATCACGCAACTACAAAGAGAATAGTTGGGTCTGGCTTCACAATCCCAATGAAGTCTTCAAGTCGTTAACCTACAGGGTCTCGAGAAGAAACCTAAGGTTAAAGGAGAATCGACTCTAGTTATGCAACTAGTAACACACGGGAGGTATGGGGATTAGGTTTCCCAGTTGCTAGAGTTCTCCTTTATATAGTTTTCAAATCAGGGTTTGCAATCCAAGTTACCTTGGTAACAAAGATTCAATAATCACCTTAGATGAAAAACCTGATTCAACCAACCTAATATCTTTCAACCGTTAGATCGAACTTAGCTTGTATCTCAAATGTGTAGAGAAAACTATATCGTAACACGACTTATGTCTCAATATAGGAGATAAAGTAGAAATAGACTTTCCAAGTGATAGATGAGTTTAAGTCTCCATGTACCTTTTGTCGATGAAGTTCCACAAGCTCTCCTTAGTAGTTCTTCGTCTTCGAGTGATAAGCGCTATGAAGTCTAAGCTCAACTACACAAACTATGTCCTAGTACGAGACATCTATAAATAGGCTAGAAATCAAGACTTATAGTTTTGATCAATAACATTGACAAACATGCTTGAGATAGCAACGCATGCGAATTCGACCGAGCAATGCTCTAACACTTTATTCAGTGCATCCTGCATTTTATTTCCTACGTATGCCACTGGTTAGCATCTTCTCGTAGTAAATGACCCGTCCTTTGGTCATCAGCTCAAACGAAAATGGAGAAAAAAACTTGGTTATACTCTTAAAAATAATTATTCTCCATATTTCTAAGTCTCGCAAAATATCACCTCTTGGGGAGAAATTTCTACGATGACTATTTTCCAAAAAAAAATCTCTCCAAATCTCTGAAAAACACCAATCAATGACTTTTATTCTCCTTTGAATAACATGAGTGTTGCAATGACTCTTATTAAATCCTAATCCAATAATATGGAGTTTCAGAAAATTTAACTAACTCAAAAAAAATTGTTAACCAATAATAAGAGACGTTTGGAGCCTCTAAAAATCTCTACAGACTAACATTAACATTAGATTCGGAAGATATCAACTTTTCAAAGGCATCGAGAACTCATCGTATCAAAGGCATTTGATATTATAAGGTGCAGGTCCCAAGATTGCAGAAAAAGTTGTTCTTGTTCGAAAAGGGCAACGGAGAGACCTGGGACCCCTTCGAGGCACAATTTAAGCGTTTAGTTGAAGTTTATCACGGGAGCGGCTGCAGTGCAGTGCACAAGTAGACAAACTATATTTTTTTTATTATTCTTTTTTTTTTATACTCAACAAACTATTATTGTTCTGAACTCGGACCATGCGGCCACTGTCCAAATAATGCACATTAATATTGTGTCGTGGATGTGCCTCATTTTTGTTTATATATTATATCATACCACCACGTAATTAATCACATTCCAATATTTTTGATACTAAAATTAATTGGTCCTTCGAGGGGTATTATTTTCCTGGTATTTTTAGGGGTCCCCCAAAAGGAATCAGGGACGACACTAAAATACAAAAAAGATCACCCCAAACATAATTCTAAACTATCTCTTATCTCTGATTTTTCGAAATGGTCAACATGCCCTTATATAATCGGGAGCCTACACCATAATTGGTAGGTTAGAGGTGAATCGGTAGGTTAAATTGAAACTATATCTACCGATTATAGTGTAGATACTTCGGCTAAT
The DNA here is from genome assembly GCF_003573695.1 of Papaver somniferum. NCBI lineage: Eukaryota > Viridiplantae > Streptophyta > Magnoliopsida > Ranunculales > Papaveraceae > Papaver > Papaver somniferum. The sequence goes on along the minus strand of NW_020624598.1, from coordinate 236,724 downwards.
GATCCCTTTTATAATCGGTAGGTTATCCAACACATGACTACCGATTATAAGTTGCCCCAAAATGAGTTTTTTTATAAAATCCTTCATGTATTGAATTTTGAAACCCTTGCCATATTCCATAGGTTTTGAGTGTACACAGCCAGCCATAACCACTTGTTTCGTGTTTTGGATGCAACCTTAATCGGGAGTTAAATATATTACAAAACCTACCGAGTATAAGTTGCCCCAAAATGAGTTTTTTCTAAAATCCTTCATGTATTGAATTTTGAAACCTGCTATAATCGGAAGGGAATACAACTCAACAACCTGCTGATTATAAGGAGCCACAGATCGAACCCTTGCCATATTCATAGGTTTTGAGTGTACACAGCCAGCCATAACCACTTGGTTCGTGTTTTGGATGCAGCGTTAATCGGGAGTTAAATATATTACAGAACCTACCGATTATAAGTTGCCCCAAAATGAGTTTTTTCTAAAATCCTTCATGTATTGAATTTTGAAACCTAGTATAATCAGAAGGGAATACAACTTAACAACCTACCGATTATAAGGAGTCCCAGATCGAACCCTTGCCATATTCCATAGGTTTTGAGTGTACACAGCCAGCCATAACCACTTGGTTCGTGTTTTGGATGCAGCGTTAATCGGGAGTTAAATATATTACAAAACCTACCGATTATAAGTTGCCCCAAAATGAGCTTTTTCTAAAATCCTTCATGTATTGAATTTTGAAACCTGCTATGATCGGAAGGGAATACAACTTAACAACCTGTCGATTATAAGCAGCCACAGATCGAACCCTTGTCATATTCCATAGGTTTTGAGTGTACACAGCCAGCCATAACCACTTGGTTCGTGTTTTGGATGCAGTGTTAATCGGGAGTTAAATATATTACAAAACCTACCGATTATAAGTTGCCCCAAAATGAGTTTTTTCTAAAATCCTTCATGTATTGAATTTTGAAACCTGTTATAATCGAAAGAGAATACAACTTAACAACCTACCGATTATAAGGAGACACAGATCGAACCACTGCCAAATATCATAGGTTTCGAGGGTACATACCCGACCATAACCATTTGGTTCGTGTGTCATAATCGGAAGGTATATGAATTACATAAACTTCTGATTATAGGTTTCCCCAAAATAAGTTTTCTTCTAAAATCTTTGATTTAATGAATTTGAAATCTACCATAATCGGGAGGTATTGTTACTCGTAGCTTTCCGATTATGGGAAGCTCCAAATCGTTAGCTTAGACAGGTTTTAATTCGTCCGATTATATAGGAGCCCCAAATTTCACCATTGCAAAAATCTAAAGATTTCTAATTTCTATACTTTAACAATCGGTAGTCTCTTGAGGATCTTGTTACTCCCGATTGTTATAGAAGCCAAATACGAGTTTGGCACATAAACGAACTTAATCGGTAGTGTAATCTAGTTAATAACCTTCCGATTAGGTATTTAACATCGGGTACAGTATAACTTCCGATTATGTAAGGGCATTAACGTATTCTCCGCGTTTTTGGACATCCCTTAACGTAGTGTATAGGTTGGGAATAAAAAAATTGCCCCTAGTTCCTTTTGGGTCGCCCCTAAAAATGTCAGGATTATTTCCCTGATTAAAAACAAAATACGATTCCCAATTCATACTCAATTTATGACTTGGTTCTCTTTTTCTCTGCCTTAAACTATATAAATGCCTCAACTAGTTTGAAGAAAAATAGAGTTCATTTTGTTAAGGGCTTCTCCAATGGAATATATGTGAAGATAAATCTCTAATAGCTTCTCCAATGATGTTGTGGGTGTTTCGTACGTGGAATCACAAACAAGACATCCTTATTCCAATGCTAACTTAAATTTAGGGGAAAAAAATAAGTGATAATTCATCTTTAATGGTGTTAGTTGTGGTCTTTTTTTAATTAAATGTAAATTTTATTTTTAGTAATTTTATTAGAACTAAAAATGGTTATTTTATATATTGGTCTTTTATTATAATTTTAGTTAAGTAAAAGCTTACTAGGATAGCTTGACATTGTCAAGGTGAATGTCTAAAACTTGACATTCACCTTGACAATGTCTAACGAAAATTAAGCCATGTTATCTTCACATTGATTTACGAAATTGGGTTGGAGAAGAATTTTAGGGAAAATCAATGTGTATCCTATGTGGACTTAGACATTTATCATCACATACATTCCATTAGAGAAGCTCTAAGTCCACATAGGATAAACATCCATTTTTCCTAAAATTCGTCTCCAACCCCAACTTGTTAAATCAATGTGAAGATGACATGGTTTAATTTTTGTTAGACATTATCAAGGTGAATGTCAAATTTTAGACATTCACCTTGACAATGTCAAGCTATCCTAGTAAGCTTTTGTTTACTAAAATTAATTTTAATATATTAAATAAGCTCTAATAAAATCTAAAATTTACTAAAATTTTTCCACCTAAATTTAAGGAAAAATTGGAATGAGGATGTCTTATTTGCATTGCCGCCTGGAAAACACACAACCACCATCGGAAAAGCTCTAGTAAAATCAGCACAAAAAATGTGGTTGTGGTTGTAAAATCAGTGTTTATCGCTAATGTTTTCTTCTTCTTCTTTCATCGTTTTCTAAATGGATATCAAACATTCGTCGCGTCAAAAGTTGCTATGGGACATGTGAAAGTGCATAAACAGACAGGATGAGCAGAATCGGGTCTTGATTCGGTTCAGTCAGTTACACCACCTATACCGGTGATTTATGTGTCTTATTTACCGCTAACACAATACCTAATGGGTGGTAAGCCAATAAATTTGCCATTGGTGTGTACCATGCTGAATAAGACCGTCTTCACAATGATCATCATTAGTGTTTGACGATGGATCTACGTTGACCGTACCAAAGACTCTTCCAAAAAATACACTGCTCGATAAGGATGTATGTCTTCCAAAAATCAGGTGTGCAATCATGGATACAATCAAAAACTTGTATCTTTTGGTGGTTTTGAGTTGTTGTGTCAGGAGCGGAGGAAAACGGTGAAATTGCCATATCAAGTTTCAATTAAAAAACCCAAAATAGAAAAGGTACTGCCTTGTAAATCATAAGTGTATTCTTCTTTTTTTCAATGTCAATATCGGAATATATATCCCATCATTTCACCTGCAGCATTAATGTCTACATCTGGGGTACCAAGGACTCTCTAGAATAATACACTGTTCGATAAAGACGAATGTCTTCCAGAAATGTAGCGGGCAATGAAGCAGCGAGATGCATATAAATGAGTCAAGCAGAACGAAATAAGCATCAAGAGCAATTACATCTTTAAGTCTCTTCTACACCAACACTGCCATCAGTAGCCCCAAAACGAAATTCTGGTGCTTGGTACCTTAAAGGGACTTCTTCACTACTCATAGTCTCGATTCTGGTGTTTGTTTTAGCTGTTCCTAAACCATCAATCTTATGCATTCCTTGGTTGCCAATATGAAGATTAAACCTATTGATGTTTCCATGAACTGCTTGACAGTTATGGAGAGTACTGTAAATATTGGATGAACGAGGACTGCAACCTTTGATAGCGTTAGAGTCTTCAGGCGCAATGCAAGAGAGACAAGAAGGTCATACTGTAGGAAATGTTGTTGCCATAGGAATGTAGAAGGCAGTGTTAACCTGGGAAGCAACTCTAAATTGATGATGTTCGTAGTGTGCTCTACTTCATTTTCATCATCATGCGATAGTAACAAAGAGCAACCAGCAAAAAGCAGTTGATTTTACAAAAAATAGACTCCGGGCCAACATCGCTATCATCCTCCTCCTCAAAAAATAGACACTAATTTCTTTATCTTCATATACTGGTCTGACACACATAATATTGTCATCTTATCTTCCGTCTTCAACGTTGATGAATCTAACAAAAAAAAAATCTAACAAAAAAAAAAAACAGAAAAAGATAGAAGAAAATTCTTGGAAAGTTGGAAGCGCACTTTAGAGTCCAAGTTTAGGCAGATGAGTCAATATGTAACTAACCCAAGTATTTTTAAATTTAGACGCTTAGCAAAAAGTGATGCCATATCAAAATTCTAGGCTCTATAGATATCTTCTTCTTCTTCTTCTTCTTCTTTTTTTTTTTTTCTTAAAGGGGAGTGAAGTTTATGAGATATCATCAAGTTATGTAAATGAACCCAGAACTCAGGCTTGTGGCCTCAAATGCGAGAGTGAGCCCCTTGCCAATTCGAGTAGGTTATATACCTCATCGGAGTAAGCACTCCTTTTCCGATGCCTCACTATCTTAGCAATGTTTTAATACAGCCATACCGAAGGTGTAACACAGTCATAGAACAAATAATAAAAATCGGGGAGAATGTAGTATCTTTATTTCCTGTAACTGCTTAAGAACAAACAAAAAAACGAACCCCTTGTTTCAGATTCAACTTTCAAGAAAATGAAAAGCAATAATAAGCTATGTTGTAAAACGCGCCCCGGGCGCTCGCCTAGGCGCGAGGCACCGAAGGGGCGCCTAGACGAAAACAGCGCCAAAGGCGCCAGATTATGCACATTCTTGTTCTTTTCTAATTTTTAGGCGCTTGCTTGGGGCGCCTGGGCTTGGCGCCTCGCCTAGCCCCTAATACAACATAGATAATAAGGAAAGGCTGACAATAAGACCGACAAAAACAACTTCATTAGGAGTCTGTTTGAGTCGCCAGTTGTGGCCCATAGTTTCTTTTCATAAGTGCTTTCACCGACAAATTTGCCAACAATAGCGAGTTTCGAGTTTGAATCGGCCTTGGTTGTTTTCATCCTCTCTTTGGGTCTTTTTCCCAAGTCTATTCAAGAGTCTTCTATTTATTATTATTAGACGGTTGATTGATTAATCAAATTTATTTATTGAACTTGTACAAGCTTAATTCTGAGAAACTGAAGTAAATAATTATCACTGTTCATAATCGTTATTCCTAAGAATATTCCGAGGTCTGAACAAATAATCCCTTTTCTTTCTTTTCAATAACACCGGCTGCACTACTTTGGAACAGGTGTTGCATCATCATCAAGCTCATTCAATACAATTTTCAAGTGAGAGAGCAAGTTCTCAACCAGTTGTCGTCCGAAATCTTCTCGAACTACAACTCGAAGGATGATGACATGCTCAGCATTTGGTGGCATATTGTACGCTGGTATGATCCATCCGTAGTGTCTTAAAGCCTTTGATAATTTGTATGCTAACCCTTGTTTAGCCTTGTCCTTGAATGCAAATGCAACCAAAGGTAACCCATTTTGTTTGGAGACAATATCAAAACAACCTGTTTTTTCTAGTCCTTGTCGTAGCTGTCTCGCACTCTCCATGCAATTTTGCATTACGTTTTTGTACCCCTATATATGATGATATATGGTCAATATTTAGCAATGTCTAGTTAAGAAATAGAAATATTTTAAGGTTATCTAAAACAACATTATTACCTCGAATCCCATTCGTAGGAATTGATAATATTGTGCAATGATCTGACTAGATCCTGTAATCAAGTGCGCTCGAGTTATACAGAGTTTGATCAGCGGAAGAAACGAAAAAATATCAAAACTTGACAGCATGTAATCAAAGTTCAAACCTTTGGAGAAGTTTAAAGTGAAGGTGGGTTGGTCAGCACCCAAGTAGTTTATATGGAAGATGAGTTCTTCAGGTAAATCTTCACTAATGGTAATCTAAAATCCCATACCAACTCTGGGTATAGAAATGGTGCTACAAAATCCACCACTTGCTGCATCCACATGAATTGGCGTATCCCATCTATGTATACCATATAGACAGGCCCAAATGAAATCAGTATAGATAAACCGCGATCTTATGTTCATGGAAGATGGTATAATATTAAGTACGATGAAGTTTATATTAGTTTTACCCAGTTGTCTTGTTTTTTTGTTCAAGAAGATCATTCAAAAGCTTAACATCTTCGAATTCGCCGTTATAGGTGGACCCTAGAATTGCAGCAACACATATTGTGTTCTCATCCACCATTTCCACAGCTTTTATTGGATCCATCACATAATACCCTTCTACCACTTTAACTTCTTTCAGTTCCACCTCAAAATATCTTGCAAACTTTATCCAACAGACCTGAAATATAATTAAAATGTACTTTTTAGAGTTTTTGGAGACACTGATTAATAATTTAACACGACGCGCTGCGTCTCTTAGACCCAACTAGAAAACCTGAACAAATACCTGAATGTTGGAACCAGTGACAATATTTGGTTTGTCACATGATTTTCCCTCGTGAAAAATACTATAACCCCCTATTATATGGGTTCAACACATAGAAACCCAACAAAATGGATCCTTCATTGTCAACTCCATTCTTTCACATTTTGATATTTCTAGGCCCAGAACTTTAATTTTTAGGGCTTGATAATAAAGTGACATTTTCATAATGTCAAATTTACCCTTTTCAATATATACAAGAGAAAAATCATAAGATCCATTCATTTCTTCATTTTCTTTCTCTCTCATCTCTCTCGCTCGGTTGCAGGTTGCAGAGAAAAAAGTTTCAGGGTTTGCTCTCTCTCTCAGACGAAGAAACAGGCCGAGAACACGATTTCTAATCGAAATTTCCAGTGAGTAATGATTTCATAACTTAGATCTGACCTTTACAAAAAAAGATCCTGATTATCTAAACATAAATTTGAAATCAACATCAGTTATTCTTCGGAGATTCAATGAAAATTCATCAGCAGGAACTGAATATGAAGATTCTCGTAGAAAATCAAATCGAACAGGAAAAATTTCAATTCAATCGGTTGATTTCGTAATCTGATTTCATTTTTTCTGCAGAGATTTCGTTCTAATTTAGTTTTCTGTTTGAAGATTCATATAAAGTTTCTAGGTTTATATTTCTTTCATTGATTTCATTTGCTTTTTTAGATCTGGAAGAATGATAGTAAATCATCTGCGTGTTTGTTATTAGAAGAAGAAGATCTGTTAGAAACGATGATAAATCGAAATTTTATTCTCGGTGTTTTGGAATTTTGGTGCATTTTTGGAGTTCATCCTGGTTATGATGTAGTTATTTAGAGATTTGAATGGATTTGATTCAATAGATAAAATAGTTGAGCATCAAATAATCTATGAATTCGAATCAGTCAAATATTATTTCAATTTTATTTTGAATCTGAAATTAAAGCTTGTGAATCTCAAGTTAAGGTTTCATCATCTCTTCTCAGTCTCCATTCAAGTCAGAAGTCTTCTATAATCTAATTAGTTATTGTTTCATCTCTTTCATTTTTTTTCAAGGTTTTTTTAAGTTGGGATTTCCTCTTCTTTGTTGTTTTTCATGTATGTAATGATGTTTTAAACCTTAGGACTTACTTATTGTGCAGGTTCAACAATGGAACTATGAAGATCTTCAACAACAACAGAAATAAAGAAGATAACAACTAATCGTCATTCACAGGTGATTCAAAATCTGATTCTTCTTTTGCTTTGGAAACAACTAATGAAGAAGCTGTTAATAGTAATAATTTTCATCTGGAGATTCGGTATCACCAACATCTGATAATTCTGTTTTTGAGTTCTAAATGTTTGATGAATTGCTTCTGTTGTTTGGTTTTATTGATGTTGTTTAATTTTTGTAATTTAAGGATACGAAATGTAGATGAAGTATTTGGATCTGGCATTTAGTATGTTTATTTACATATTCTCAGTTTTTACTAAACAAAATTGTTACAAAATGTGAAGAAGGACACACAAAACCTTTTTTGAGATCTTTGCTTCTTTCAATTGCTAATAAACCCAGTATGTCCATCCTTCCATGTAATGAAGTTTTCTACACTTCCTTGATGCAAAACAACTTTGGGTACTGGAATCTGTACCTGGAGATATAAATCCTAAAGAGAGTGATGGAGAAATTGAGAAGGTTTTCCAGACCTTGCAAAGTTTACCCTCAGAAATCCCATCAAGAAAGTAAGAGTTATTCTCCTTCATTTTGTTGTACTTATGTATACTACAGTTTTCATTTTTGCAATTGGGAAGTTGATAAATACATTCAACTACACTACCATATATATGGATCCACTGTAAAGGTGGACGACTTTTGGAGTTCATGAACTGCCAGTGAACAACACATTTGGAAGTGTTTTCTTCTTTCATGGAAAATCATACCTTCGTAAGAGAATTGACGTTAGTAGATCAACTATCTAACATGTCATATTATGTTTCTAAAACTCAGGTGGCTTGTAGATTACATGATGGAGCTTGGGTTCTTCAAATCACTTTCCCAGTGGGTTGGCAATAACCTTATGAAATCTGGGGACCATGAAACATGGGCTTTTGATCTCCAAGGTGCTGTTGATATGTTCAATTCATACAGGTATGTCCGATTATCCTCATTAATCTGCTGGTATTAGCTCCCGTTTGTGCTTTATTATGGATGTGTAACTTTCAGTTACACAAGCTAAGTGGATGTGTAACTTCTAGTTACACAAGCTAAATAGATGTGTAACTTCTAGTTACACATGCTAATTAGATGTGTAACTTTTACTTACACATAATGATTGAATACAACAACTGAAGGTTTTTAATGCTTGGAAACAACTTATTCATGATTAAACCTAGGTAGTACTTGTCATCTTGTATAAGAACTCCAATTTGAATGATTCAGGTTTCAGTTGGTGATATTGTGGTGACTCCAATTTGAATCAATCAATTTATTCCAATTTGTTCTTTTGAAGCTACTTCAGGTAACGTTTTTGTTTTGATTCAATATGATTGACTCATTTAGTAGTTCTATTTTCTTATTTAGTTTGATTAGGTTTTGATTCTTGTTTTGGTTGTTCTATTCAGGTCAGAGTAGAAAAATATAATTCTGACCTAATTTGCTCAATTGTTTTTCAGAATTGATGAATTGAAGGAGATGATGAGAAGATAAAGGATGAACTATTTTAAGTTTCTACTACTGGTGCTAGTGGTGACAGGTAATTAGCTGATTTCACAAGGTTCTCTTCTTTTTTAAATGTTTATGTTTTTTTTGTGATCAAGGTTAACTTGTTCTGATAAATTTACTACGGTAGCATCCCTGTCAATGATTGGTTTTTACTGTTGACTTATGCATCCTTGTAAAGGTAGTATATGGATTTTGTAATGTATATCAAAGAGGGCAATGCTTTCCGTTGAATGAATGTATATCAAAAGGTAGTATATGGATATAGGTCTGCACATTACATCTTTTGAACTGCACATTAGACAAGCCATATGCATGACAGTTTGCACATTTAACTAGCATTGGCAGACTATATATGTGTAACTAGTAGTTACACATCTAATCAAATGTGTAACTTCTAGGTACACAAGCTAAATGAATGTGTATCTACTAGTTACACATGCAAATTAGATGTGTGACTTATAGTTACACATGTTAATTTGATGGTATATGCATATGTAACCTAATATGAAACTTCTATCTAACTGTAACATTTTTAATTTTACCTTCTTTTTGTAGAGTCTGTAACTCTGTAAGGGTGAACTATTAAGTTTTGTATACTTTCTCTAGTTTATTCAGTTATGAGATAGATTTGACTATCTGTGTCATTTGGTTTTTGATTTTTGGATGTCATGTTTTGTTCATTTGTATGAGAAGTGTTCTAGCTGCTATGGTACTGATATCATTTGCTTGTCATGTAGTTACTAAGAAGGCTGACCCCAAGGTGCTGGCTAACAAAGCTTCCAAGGCTGTCAAAGCTGGAGCATCAACCATTAAGAAGAAGGCTAAGAATATCTGCACATCAGTCATATTTCACAGGCCAAAGACATTGCAGAAGGCAAGGAATCCCAAGTACCAATATATTAGTGCACTACCAAGGAACAAGCTGGACCATTACCAGATCCTGAAATACCCACTCACCACCGAGTCCGCAATGAAGAAGATTGAAGACAACAAGAAGAAGAACACAAGGATGCTTTCAAGAAGATGTACAACATCCAGACAGATAAAGTGAACACCGTTATCAAGTAAGCCTTCTTGATTACTTACGACTAGCTACTTCTTTTTCTTGAAAGGTAGTATATGGATATAGGTCTGGAATGGTTTCACTTAACTCATACATCTGTTTAACTGCACATCACACAAGCCATATGCATGACAATTTGCACGTTTAACTAGCATTGGAAGACTATGGATGTGTAACTAGTAGTTACACATGCTAATTAAATATGTAACTTCTAGGTACACAAGCCAAATAAATGTGTATCTACTAGTTACACATGCAAATTAGATGTGTAACTTATAGTTACACATGCTAATTTGATGGGATATGCATATGTAACTTATAGTTACACATGCTAATTTGATGGGATATGTTATAGTGGTTATATTTATGAAATTGAGAAAAGAACATCAAGTCCTAGTAGTAGGGAGTAGTAGTGGATGCAGATTAGACTAATTAGATGCAGGTTATACTTATAGTTACACATAATAATTAGATGTGTAATTTCTAGTTACACATGATGATTGTATGTGTAACTTATGCTAATATGCATGTGTAACTATTGTTTACATGTGTAACTACTGATTACACATGCATTTTGTTTTCCTGGGTTCATATCTATACCCCGCTGAATCAGTTGTGTGATCATTTTTTGCGATATTAATGTGCTAGCACAAGGTTCCCAGGTGTTTGTATTATTCTGCCAGTATAATTACTGTCTGAAGCTTTACTTTCTGTTGCTTAAAATGTTCTTCGTCATCGATAATATGAAAATGGCTTAGGTACATTTAGACTAGCGCTGTAAAACGTCTTTCTGTTAATACAGTGCTAACAACGTCTTTCTGCTGAAGCAGTGATATCTTAATTAAGAGCTTCTCATTCACTTGCAAGGTTAACTGTATTATTTTATGACTGGTAATTGCTTGATAGTCACCTCTCGTTTTTGCTAGTGTTATTCATTTAGAGATGGATTTGCTGATTTTATGTTGACATATCTAAGTCAGATGCATGTGTAACTCCTAGTTACATAATTCAGATGCATGTGTATCTGCAAGTTACACATGTTAATTAGATGTGTAACTTTTACTTACACATACTGATTTTGGGTACACATATCAATATGTATGTGTAACTTCTAGTTACACTAGTCATATGCATGTGTAACTGCTAGCTACACTAGCCAGATGAATGTGTATCTCCTAGTTACACATGTTATATGCATGTGTAACTCTCAGTTACACAATTCAGATGCATGTGTAACCGCTAGCTACACTAGTCAGATGCTTGTGAAACTGAAATATACATTGTTTTATGTACTTTTCATTTTAATCGTATAAATACTGATTGCTTGTTGTTATATTTCAGGTTTTAGATAACTTCATAAAAGCTAATTGCTTAAACGTGGTAATGGTCTCGCTGGAACTGGAGTTGACGCTGAATACACAAGTCAGATGCATGTGTAACTCTCAGTTACACTAGATAGACACATATGTAACTCTCAATTACACTAAACAGATGCGTGTGTAACTTCTAGTTACACATGCTAAGAAATTATTGTAAATGAATATTAAAGTAACAACTTTTTTTTTGTGTTTTTTTTTTGATGTCTATTTATTTGCATATATATACAAGTGTAACTTTGCATTACACATATCATAAGGATGTGTAACTTCTGTTTACACCTTCGCACTGTATTTTAATAATTTCGGGCCTAGATTTAATAATTTTGGGCCTAGATTTAAATTTTATTTAATTATGGGCTTGACAATATGCATAAGGGTATCAAGGTCTTTTAAAAACTCGGGGCCTAGATTTAAACTTTTTTTAATTAAGGGCCTCATATTATGGGTTATCCATGGGTTGGGCTTGAGCCTAATTTCCCCTTTTCCCTCCGCCTTTCTCTTGTTCTGCCATTTTTTCTTGAATGCCAAGCCAGCCAACATTACAGCCTCTGAAGAACCCACGGTTCCCACCCCAACTACTGCTTCAGCTTGATCGACAGGAGCGTTGAATAGGTGAGCTATCATATTTACACACCGGTTCTGAAAATTCGAGGAATGTTTCCCATGTTAATTATTAAAGTAAATTAATTGTTCAATAACACTCACTTGATTTCATGTCGTGTTTGCAGCGTTGGTTGTCACTAAAGGAACTTAACCTGCAATTCCGCGGTAATCGGGTACTCATCCACTTCGACACAGTTTTTGTTCATGCTTACCATAATCAGTTGATCGCATTCGGGTTCCATCCATGTTGTAATAAATGAAGCTAAATTTAAGCTCATCGTGTATTATTTGATAAGCAGCCTCTTTCGGAATTGAGCTCTCCCCCATCTTATATCTGAAAGTTTGAATACTACCTTCTTATTAATCATCACCCACAAAAAGACTCATCAGAGTAATACCATGTACAATTGGTTATACATACCTTGGTAGTGCATCTATGGTGAAGCGAAAACCGAATCAGCAGTACTAGAAGATCTTAGCTCAGTAGGTTGAACAGTAGAGAGAACCATAGTTTACAGGGTACAGATTTAAACTTGTTGCTGAAGATACAAGCGTGATGAGCTGGAATTGTATTATTTAAAATTCGGTCCGCGAGTTATAACCCCAGAGGTGTCACCATCCTTCCACAAAAAACCCATCAAAACAAAAGTAACACAAAAACTCCATCAAAACAAAATTAACACAAAAACTCCAAATTTGATGAAACCAACATTTAAATTTGGAGTTTTTGTATCAATTTTTAAAAATTTGGGGGTTTTGTATCAATTTTGTTTACGATGGAGTTTTAATGGATCCCAACATTTGAGTGGGGTTTTTGTACCACAAGTTTGGTCACCTTGGGTTTTTATGACTAGGTTTGTTTAAAATTATACAAAAAATAATGACGAGTAAGTACGGTATTCTACGCGTATATATATATATATATATATGTATATATATTATAAAAAGAAGTGGTGTGTGTAACCTAATAAATCCGACCATCGATTTTGTCATCCAACGGCTCGGATCGATTCGTTATATGTTCTATATAGACGTCCGTCCGATCCCGTTTTTAACATATAATTTTGGACGGCGCGGATTATGCCGGCCCAACCAAAATTCCCTAATTTTACTTTGACCAATTTTTAGGTTTCATGAACCGCATCCTAACCTTACCCTGACCAATTAAATTCGTGGTCTACTCGATTTGATTAGCCAGGACGCATGCATACACATTTGAGAACCCATTACTAAATTTTGTAATGGGCTAGACAGCTATTACTAAATATCTATGTACATGGGCTCCACAGCTCTCCCAAATTTTGTATGGACGCATGCATAGGGGTGAGCATTTGATCCATAATCCGTGGATTTAATAGGGACCAACCGTTCATTTGCGGATGGGTGTCCGGACCGTTCGTTAATGGGTTGGATGCGGATGGAATTTTTGAAATCCAACGGATAAAGGATCGGGCCCGGATGCAACCTTGAAAATCCGTTGGACATCCATATCCGTTAAATTAAGGACATTTATATAGTTCTAGAAAATGTTATGGATCATTTAGGAATTTTTAAGATGTTTGCTTGGGGTGACGTACATCGCATTTTTATATTTGCATACATATATAAGATATATAGGTTTTATAAGGAGTCATTTGTGTTAGCTTTATTTTCTTTACTATAAATTTTAACTAAAACAAAAATTGCATCAATTGGATGCAAATCCGTTGGATATGGATTGGATGTGGATGCCAAATTTGAAATCCGTACTGCAATGGATTGGATGCGGATGAGGTGAAAACCGGCCCATGCTCATCCCGGCATGCATACAGAGTTGCTAGACCTGCTTGCTAAAAGAACATCTACTTATCAAGTCAATAACTTCATTCCTCGTGTCGGTATTGGTGCATGCGGAGGACGACACGTTAATCATATTTAATATTAGTAAAGGAGATTCAATAAGCTAAGGTTCACGACAAATTTAGAGTATTACAACCCCATTACGACAGTATCCTGTGCTAGATTTAATTAGCTGATTTATCTCAGTTATATTTTTCGTATAAGATATGTATTAGAATTCTATTTACATAATGGTTTCTAAATTAACTACGTTTAGAATATAGGAAACACGAAAAGAAAAAGAAAAGGAAAAAAAATATAAATTTTAGGAAATTAGGAATATAGGAAATCAGTAAATCAAATCTTAATTAGGGGATTACATTTGACTCTTGATTTTCTAATCCACGCCCCCAGCTGTTATGGCCCGACTGACTAAACACGACCCGATTATTACATGTTGACTAAATTTTAATGCGGGGACTATATTTGACTCTAGATTTTCTAATCCACGGCCGGCATCGTAGGCCCCGGCTGCTATGACCCGAGTGATCAAACACGAAATGATCATTACATGCTCACTAAAATTTTATGTGAAGATATTGACCGGTCGGCCGAACAGTAAATAAAACTCGAAAAAGGTTGATCCCGGCCTACATATTATAAAAAGAAGTGGTGTGTGTGTAGCCTTACAAATCCGACCATCGATTTCGTCATCCCACGATGGAGATTGATCGGTTATATGTCTTATATAGACGTCCGTCCGATCCCTTGGCTTCCTAATAAAAATATGATTCTAAAGATTATTTAACGGCGTCGGATCCTTGGATTTCTTAATTTGACTGCAGCGTTGGATTTCCTAATTTGACTAAGTTTCCGTTAATATAGGCTAACAGTAAGTAGATGTATTTATAGAACAGAAGAGCGTCATTCTTTAACGGTTTCACCAACAGATGGTCTTCTATCTATAGTTCTTCCCCTCCATTAACGACTTCTAATTCTTAACTTCGTCTCTCTATATCATAATAATACTGAGTTATTAATAATAAGTTATTATTATGGATAATTTAAAGGATGGATACGGTGAAATAAAAGAAAACAGAGCCGATGGTTTAAAAAAAAAATTGGTTTAAAGAGGAAAGGAGAAGAAACAAAACCTAATAGAGGAAGAGGAGTGAATTGGGTAAGAGGTTTTATGTTTAATACAACCAAATATCTCCTTACTAATACATCTTCACGGAAAAAATATGACTAAGGGTCTGTTTGGCTTATGTTTGGTGGATGACCCTCCATGAAGATTATTCGTATACACCAGATATACTCTGGTCCATCGAACGTTCAATCATCCAATAAGCATAATGATTTGTACCATAACTTTCTCAAAAAAATTTAAGTTAGCCTCAACTAATGTAAAAGTTATTTTTAAAAAACAAATAAAATAAAAAACATGGTAAAAATTTATGTGCGAGATTTAAGTGTCACAACCTCGACCAACAAAACATTAGGGAATGTTTAAGGGCCACGGTCGAGGCTGTAAGCCCCGGCTAATTTGACCTGACCAACAAAATACTATAGTATTCTCAAGGGACCACGGCCCCGGCTAATTTGACCTGATCAACAAAATACTATGGTATCCACAAGGAACCACGGCCGGGGCTGTAAGTCCCAAGTAATTTGACACAACCACAAATACTAGGGACGCAAGTCCGAACTAACTTATAAGCTCGATGTTTGACCGTTATAATCTAATTAGTTTTGTGAATGACTAAAAAAGATTTTGGTAGAATACGGACCAGCCAATCAAACAACAAAACGAAAACGAAAAAGGTTGAGCCCCGACCTAGGTCGGGGTGATACCTAGTATATATATATATACCCATAGGTGATCAGATGAAAAAAATGGATTTCCAAAAGAATATTTTTGTTCTTTGCTTCTCATTTTAGATTTACTTTGGGGTTTAGGCAAAGTATTTTCTGACTTAATTTGATTAACAAAGCATATATTCTTAAATTATTTGGTGGGCTGTTGGATTATCCTGCATGCAAGTACACTTATTCTTTACAATGAAGGTGTCCATGATATTTGGATGGCTTGAATTGAACAACCGGAGGCATAAATATTTTAGTACTGGGAGCACATTTGACATTTAAATTCAGAAAAGGTCTGAGTACATTAGTTGATGATAACTCAAGACATTATAGTTTAGGCCACTTGTCTCACACAAGTTGTTTGTTCAAACATTCAGCTACGACTGACATGAAGATCCAAATTGAGCTCTTTGAGTTGAGGCATATATGGAATTGAACCATGAAAATTTCAAGATAGTAAGGACTATAAAGTGAGGTTGACACCTATAGGGTATAAAATGATCACCAAAAATTCTTCTGACATGATAATATCGCCTCATATATATTAATCAATATACCTCTCAATCTTAATCTTAGCACTAAAGATTTACTAATCCTCTCGACCATTTTGTAGAAGGTAAGTATATGCAATCTCCAGTATGGCAAAATAAATCAAGGTACTTTAGAGTGCAGTACCTCGGCAATATTGTTCACCATTTACTTGTGTACGAATGTCTGCACAATATATTATTGGTAGGATGGTCAAGGAAACCAATTACTAGTGTTCTAAGAATAGCAGTTTCAGAGGTTTGTCTCTTAGAGCTAAGTTAGGAAACCCTATTCTTATAGGAAAGTAATCCTTGTTAAGGAATGTGTCCAGTCCTATTGATGTGTATAAATAGCCATAGAGAGAACTAGGGAAAACACACCAGAACTAGTAAGAGTTCTCTTCTTCTCTGCTTGAGCTTTATATATTCCAACCTATACGGTGATATATAAAATTGTTATTCTTTCCCGAGGATTCAACCTCGTTAAATACTTGTTCTTCTTGTGTGTGTGATTGTGTTCTTGGCAATATCGAGGTACTGTTGTAGTAGTTAAACCTAACGCTTCCGCAGGCTTTGGAGCAACAATTGGTATCAGAGCAAGGAGACGCTCTTGGATACGGGTACTCGGATTGTAGTTGAAGTGAAGGTATTTTTCTGAAGATTGCTTGAGGTAATACTAATCTCAAAGGTTTTGTTTTTATCTATATTTGGTTGTTTGTGAACAATGGTTAATGGGGACGAAACAGTTGATCCGAAAAATCCTTTAGGAGAACATTCAGAGTCCAGAAATAAAGATAAAGAAACAAAAGAAGAAATACTTCATTCACATAGATCACAACTCAAGGTAGAAAATTTTACAGGAACCAATAACTTTGGTTTATGGAGAACAGAAGTAATGGATGCTCTTGTTCATCTTGACCTAGAAGAAGCTCTAGAAGATCGACCAGCTGAGATGTCTGATAAGAAGTGGAACAAGATCAATAAATTATGTCTTGCTTCGATACGAGGGTGTTTAGCAACTGCAGTAAGAGTTAATTATCAGCACGAGACTTCAGCTAAGGATCTCTGGGAAAAGCTAGAGAAGGAATACCTTGTGAAGAAAGTGGCCAATAGGATACATCTTAAAAGGAATTTGTATCGCTATAACATGAAGAAAGGTGCAACACTAACAGAGCACCTAGATTCATATAATAAACTTCTTGCTGAGTTAGTTAACTATGAAGAGAAGATAAACGATGAGGAACAAGCTTTGTGTCTGATAAACTCTCTTCCTGAAAGGTATGAACTCGTGATTAAAGCTTTAATGCAAGACAAAGATAAGATGGCATACGCTGAGGTCACTACAGCATTGCGTAGTGAGGAGTTCAGAAAGATGGATCGTGAAGACCTTGCAAGTGAAGCTAACAATGACTTGCTTCTTGTAAGAGGTCGTTCAACAGACAGGAGAAAGAAGACTGGTGTTTATAGTAAAGGTAGAGGACGTTCTAAGAGTAGGACGCAACTGCAGAAAGATGAGTGTGCTTGGTGCCATGACTTTGGTCATTGGGCTAAGGATTGTATCAAGCGTAAGGCAATAGAAGGAGATAATAGTAATACCGAGGTGAACATTGCTAAAGGTAATGAAGAATCAGATGATGCTTTTGATTTCTCGCTGACTGTGATACCATCAGCTTGTGCTATTATAGATGGTACATGGGTGTTAGATACTGGAGCAACGTATCATATATGTCCATATCGGGACTGGTTCTCAAGTTTTGAAGAGCTTGATGGATAATTACGAATGGGAAACAATCATACCTGCAGGGTGATTGGGATTGGTAGTGTTCGTATCAAGATGCATGATGGTATGGTTAGAGAGCTGAAGGAGGTAAGATTGTACCTGCCATAAAGAAGAATCTGATTTCACTCGGAACTTTAGAAGCTAAGGATAAATAGTCGCTGAAAATGGTGTTCTAAAGGTAATCTCTGGATCTATGGTAATCATGAAGGGCACACGTCATCATAACTTGTACTACTTGATTGGGAGTATAACAACAGGGATGTGTCTATTTCTGAACACATCGAGAGTGCAGCTACCGAGAAGACGAAGCTATGGCACATGAGACTTGCACATCCAGGTGAGAAGTCGTTGCATAGGTTGATTCAACAAGACTTGTTGAAAGGTGTTTTGCCTGCAAGTTAGCATTTTGTGAACATTGTGTTAAGGGCAAGAAAACAAGAACAAGCTTTGGCACAGTATCCACAATACTAGTGGAGTTCTTGACTATGTTCACTCAGATGTTTGGGGTCCTTCCAAGAATGCATCATTGGGAGGGAAACATTGGTTTGTGTCGTTCATTGATGATTATTCTAGGCGCTATGGTGTACACCATGAGGCATAAGGATGAAGTCCTAGAAATATTTGTGAGGTGGAAAAAGGCAACTGAGACTCAAACTGGCAGAAAGATCAAAGTACTACGTTCGGACAATGGTGGAGAGTACAAGAGTGATCCGTTTGCAAGTATGTCAGGATGAGGGGATAAAGGGACACTTCACAGTTAAGAAGACACCGCAACAAATGGGGTAGCTGAACGCATGAATCGTACTTTGCTGGAGAAGGTACGATGTATGTTATCTAATGCTGGATTAGGTAAGGCGTTTTGGGCTGAGGCAGTTACGTATGCGTGCTTCCTCATTAATAGGTTGCCATCAGCTGCATTAGAAGGTAAAACTCCTATGGAGAAATGGTTTGGTAAACCAGCTTATGATATGACTCAATTCATATCTTTGGTTGTCCTGCGTGGTATCATGTTAGTGAAAACAAGCTTGATAGCCTGCTGAAAGGAATCTTTGTGGGTATGAAGAGTGGAGTGAAAGGGTTCAAGATTTGGAATCCAGTTGAAAAGAAGGTAGTCATGAGTAGAGATGTCACATTTGATGAGATGTCTATGGTAAAGTCTTGGGGTTCTCGGCAGGTGGGACAGAAGCACCAGTACTAGTGAGCCTTTGCAGCAGGTGGAGATTGATGCAACTCCACCAATTCCAGTTAAGTCTGTATCTGTTCAGAATACTTCTGAAGACATTGGGTCTGCAAGAGAAGTAATCTACTGAAGTTCCAAATGATAGTGACACTGTGAGAAAGGAACAAGAGTCAGTAGAAGATACAGAAGCTACGGTCATGGAGACCATATAAACCAGCAAACCGAGAAGATCAACCAGGAAACCTGGTTGGATGAATGATTTTGTTGCTTATGCATTACCAGTTGTTGAAGATGGTACTCCTACTTCCTATTTAGAAGTTGTACGCAGTGAGAGTGTAAGAATGGGAAGGTGCAATGCAGGATGAGATGGAGTCTCTTTACAAGAATGGCACATGGATTCTTATGAAGCTTCCGAACGGTAAGAAGGCCATAGGGTGCAAGTGGGTATATGCTAAGAAAGAAGGATCTTCGGTGAATCAAGTACGCTACAAGGCAAGGTTAGTTGCAAAATTATGCCCAAAGAGAAGGGATTGACTACAATGAGGTGTTCTCTCCGTGGTAAAACTCATCAATCCGTATTTTGTTGGCCTTGGTAGCACAATATGATTTAGACCTAGTTCAGCTAGATGTTAAGACGGTTCTTACATGGTGATCTAGAAGAGGAGATCTATATGACTCAGCCGAGTGGGTTCAAGGTTGCTGGAAAAGATTGTGTATGTAAACTGAAGAGATCGTTGTACGGGCTGAAGCAGTCTCCAAGACAATGGTACAAGCGATTTGACCAGTTTATGATAGGCCAAACATACACAAGAAGCTACGTGATGGGTCTTTCATATATTTTCTCTTGTATGTCGATGATATGTGATTGCATCGAATAACAAAAAGAGATCGATAATTTGAAGCACAAGTTGTCATCTGAGTTTGAGATGAAAGATCTGGGAGAGGCTAAGAAGATTCTTGGTATGGAGATTCAACGTGACAGAGAGAAGGGTAAGGTTTGTTTGTCTCAAAAGGCATATTTGAAGAAAGTGTTACAGAAGTTTGGTCTACGAAGGAACTAAATCTGTAAGTACTCCCCTTGCTGCTCATTTTAAGTTGAATGCTCGTATGTCTCCCACTACATAGAAGAGCGAAGTATATGGCCCAAGTCCCATATGCTGAGGTGTTGGTAGCTTGATGTATATGATGGTATGTACAAGGCCGACATTTCACATGTTAGTATGGTCAGCCGTTATATGCATTGTCCTGGTAAGGGACATTGGCAAGCTGTGAAATGGATTTTGAGGTATTTTATGGTACAGTTGATGTTGGCTTGGAGTTTGTGAAGATAAGAAGTACAATCAGTTGTGTGTTGGGTATGTGGATTCTGACTATGCTGGTGATTTGGACAAGAGACGTTCAACTACAGGGTATGTATTTACCGTAGCAGGGGCACCAGTTAGTTGGAGATCAATCTTGCAGTCTACTGTGGCGCTTTCAACTACGGAGGCGGAGTATATGGCAGTGACAGGCATTTAAGGAGGCTATATGGTTACAAGGTTTGCTAGATGACTTAGGAGTTGTGCAAGACCAACTACCTGTGCATTGTGATAGTCTAAGTGCAATTTATTTGGTAAGAATCAAGTGCATCATGCTAAACCAACATATAGACGTACGATTTCACTTTGTGAGAGAAATTCTTGAAGAAGAACACATTCTACTTGTGAAGATCGATACCAAAGACAATCCAGCTGATATGTTGACTAAAGTAGTATCTGGGATCAAGTTTCGACATTGTTCGAAATTGATCCACATCCTTCCGGTTTGGTGAAAGGCCCTTTTGGGGTAGAGGTTCTTAGGAACCTGGTGGAGGTCTTCTAGCAAGGCCATTAGAGAGAACTACGGTCGGGTTTGATTCCTATTGAGGATACGTAGGCATCCAGTGATGGTTCAATCGACGTTGGAAGATGGAGGTGATTTTGTCTATTGATCGTCTCATGCATGAATGCATGATCCAGTGGAGAATTGTTGGTAGGATGGTCAAGGACTAATTAGGAAATCTAGTTGGTTAAGGAAACCAATTACTAGTGTCCTAAGTATAGGAGCTAGAGGTTTGTCTCTTAGAGCTAAGTTAGGAAACCCTATACTTGTAGGAAAGTAATCCTTGTTAAGGAATGTGTCCAGTCCTATTGATGTGTATAAATATCCATAGAGAGAACTAGGGAAAACACACCAGAACTAGTAAGAGTTCTCTTCTTCTCTGCTTGAGCTTTGTATATGCCAACCTATACGGTGGTATATAAAATAGCTATTCCTTCCCGAGGATTCAACCTCATTAAATACTTGTTCTTCTTGTGTGTGTGGTTGTGTTCTTGGCAATACCGAGGTACCGTTGTAGCAGTGAAACCTAATGCTTCCGCAGGCTTTGGCGCAACATATATATATTTATAACGAATATGATCTTCGCTCTCGAAGTCGGACCATGCGACCACCACCATATCAATGCGTCGAGGATTGTCTCATTTACTCGTTAGCATACCACCACGTAATTAATTACATTCCAAAACATTTTCGATACTGAATCAAGATACAACTATCGGCCATTCAAGGGCCATTAATTGAGGCATCCAGTTGCACATAGTAGCTGTCCTGTTCCTTTTAGAAATTCTACTTTCAATGATCAAAGTCCCTTCAAATTGGGTTCCGGAGTTCATCTTCTTTCGTTCTTTTACATTTGCACCAATTTCAGTCGTCATCTATATATGAAGTACATCTACCCTGTGCATACTTCTTGTGTAACTCCATCTGATCACAAGATTTTTTCTCTCGCCGGGTTTGTTCCTTCCGGGGAATCGCTTTATGATAGGTTATCGTGCCAGTTATCGGTTCATGTTCCCGTAGAAGTGGAGCCAGGGTCCAAAACAGGTCAGGTTAACGGTTATATGCCGTTTATGAAAAAAGGGTTGACTTTAGAATGGCATAAATCACCATGTACTGAGTGTCAAGCAAGCGGTGGATATTGTGGAGTCAATAAGAATGGTCTCGTCGTGTGTTTTCGTAAGGATCGACCATATGACAGAAGATGCAAAACGGGTATAGTTTTCTTCAACTGTTTGTGTTCACAATTTTGTTCCAGGTTTCTTCTCTTGATCACCTTTTAGGTAGATTTCAAGGCCTTAGGATTTTTTACTAATCTAGTAAAGAGGCATCCCATCCGAGCTAATTTCTTCATTCTTGATTGCACAGGAAAGTTTTCTATCTGGTGTTTGACAAAAAACTAATCAAAATACTAGACTTCTCATCATTTAGAAATACAAACTTTCGTACCCACAAAATGGCCTTCTGTTAGTCCCACTACTAACTACACAACACGTTGCCCTTGTACTCTTGCACCAAATAATCCGCACAGCCCAAGCTTCTACTCCTCTGATTTTTGACTTGTCAATTCAGATATTAATCAATCTAACTATAAATCTTTGATTCCTTTCATATGTATTAGTCCTCTCTGTGTTCATATTGAGTGGTGTTCGATTTCTCAAAAACTCTGTAGCTTATATTTTTCCTATGTAGAATCTTTATAGATCTTTAAGTTGGTTTCGTATGAAAAATATGTGTCTGGACCTGGTGATGTGAAATTTGTTGTGAAAGTCATGTGTTCAGTGAGACCAGTTTTCACAGCCAACGGTCAGATTAATCCAGGCGAGAAATCTCAAGATTTCTCTCGGGTTTATCATTTTTTGCAGTTAAAAATCACAATCAGAAGGAGAAAAAGAAAAGTCTTTGCTGATCACTTTGTGGTTGGTTTGCACTGTAGTTTCATGGGAGCTTCCTCACCTTTCAATTTTTCCAAGTCTTTAAGTCATAAAGTCTAAGTCAACTTAACGTATCAACTTGGGATAGTGGAAAATATCATTGGTCCCTGTTTGCTTGAATACTGTGCTCATATCATGTGTAGGCTTATTACTAAACTTTCTTATTGGTTTGCAAAGAGCGAGTCTTGGTTGGGTAATCATTAGTTAGAGGAACACAATGATTCCAGTTCTTGGTATCCTTTACCTCATCTTTCTCTTCTTAATAAACACCATCTTGGCCGATCAAGAACAAAAATGTGAAGCTCTGATTATTGTAGAGTTTATCCCACCAACTCCGACAGTATCCATTCTGAGTGTGGGGTTTTTGCCATTAAATTGTACAACAAAAACACCAACACTCTTAGACAGAGAGGGGGAAAGATATCAAGTTAGAAGTCTGTGGCGGAATAAAACAGTTCTTATTCATGATCAATTTCTTCAACAACAATTGAACTCGAAAAACTGCGATTCCACTTACAGGGCTCCATTACATTATTCTTCGATTTTTTCTTCCGAGTTAATAAGCCCTAAGCTCACCTTTTTCAAATGCTACAAAAAGCAAAATATTGGTGAGGCTATTGTCCGTGAACTTAGAAAATATCAAGGCTGCCGCGATGATCAGTATGTTATATACTATAATTACCCAGAGCAGCTCAATCCATCTCAGATTCATCTTTTTCTCTCTTTCCCTCTTTGTTCAGTTGCTCACCTACCCTTAGTTCATAACCCACGATCACTTACCAACGATAGTGATCTGTTTTCTCTTTTTACTGCTGAGTTTTATTGGAAATGGTACTGGTCACCTGAGTGTCTGGAGTGCTCCAAAGGTGGAGGCCACTGTCTTCATGACAATATTAACCGAACATTCAAATGCGGTATAGAAATGAATATGGATTTTCTTTTTTCTGCTCTATTGATTTACTACTTATTGTGATTCCTGATATGTATCAGCTAATTAAGAGCAATTATAGTGTGAAGTACTCAAGTACAGTAGATTGTGTTGTTTTAGAGGATATGGGACTAATTCTCTTTTTTCATGGCTATGCTGCAGATCCGGGGCCACGCCGAAACAATATTATTATAGGTAAATATGCATAAATCTCATCTTAATAATGTTTTATGGTGTTCAACTATTCATTCTAATTTCTAAGAGTTTTTCCTTTCTTCTTTTATTTAATGGCACAATTTTACATTGTTGGGGGGTTAATATTTAGCTAAGTGTATTCTTCAGGTGTATGCGCTGCAATTGGGGCAAGTCTTTTAACTGTCCTTGCATTTATCTTATTCCGACGCTGGCGTCGGAGAAACGATCTTCACAAAAATTCAACCCTAATATCTCGGAGCATCTCTCCTGATCTCGTCCGTCCTACTTACAAAAGCTTTGAAGCGTTGTAAGGAGAGATAGGAAGTTTTAAATACTGAAAAACTGATGACCCTCAACTCTTCAGAACATCATATACATGCATGACATATTTCAGGAAATAAGTACTCCTTGTATAATTTTTTGTAATGATTATCTAGTTATATTTGGCGTCAAACTTTGTTGATAATTTAAGTGGGTCACCACGGAAGGATTGGGAAGCCTTAAAACCATATTGCAAGGAGCTATGGCCACCAAGTAAGCTACGTATACCATTCAGGAATGGCCAGGAAGACAAGACAACTTCCTTGATAATCCCGAATTCAAGGAGAGATGCTTCGAGATATCCCGAATTCATAGTGAATTTATGATTTAAATCTCTTTTTGCATGCCTTCCACTTTATAAATGGCGCAAGCAGATTGAAGCAAAATACAGTCCACGGGATTAGAACGAAAAACGTGGTTGTGATTATGAAATTGGTATTTACTGCCAAGATTTTCTTATTCTTGCTCTTTCAACATGTTCTGAATGGATAATCAAATATTCTTTGCGTCCAAATTCATTACGGGAACATATGAAAGTGCATAAACAGACGGGATGAAGCAGTACTCTGCTCCAGTTGGCCAGAATCAGTTTCACTACGTATACCGGCGATTTATGGGTGCGAGTTTCCGCTAACACAATAGTTAATGGGGGCAAACCAATAAATTCGACATTCAGTGTGTACCATGCTAAAGAAGAACATCCGGGTACCTACCAAGGACTCTCTTGATTGGTTAAAAGTGAGTCAAAGTATCATTCTTAACCAATTAATCATCGCTTTTAAGTGGCTAAGTATCGCTTTTAACGGATGAAGCGGCTAGGTGGAAGAAATTAGCTCCACAAGCGAATCATAAACCTGACATAGATGGTAATCTTACTTAAATTTAAAGAAGCAATATCTATTATAACCTAATGGTATATCATGGATACAACCAAAAGCTTGTATCTTTTGGTGGTTTTGATTTATCGCGCCAAGAGCAGAGCAAATTGGTGAAAGTTGTCATGATTTTCTTAGCTGACAACCGCGGAATAACGGATCTTGAGATATTATGATGAATAATAAGTAAACTAAGCGCAAGCAATCATAATAATACGAGAAAGATAAATCAACTCACAAGACACAAGATTTATAGTGGTTCGACAAATACATACAACTTGTATATATTTTCTACGTCCACTTTGAACCGCACCAACTCAAATCCACTATGAAGAAACGATTACAACGTCGTGTGAATCCCAGCAAACCCTTGGTCACACCGCAACAATTACCCGAGACGATAACCTTGTCTCTTGTTCCTCACCAATATGCTCTCACAACGAAATCCTAGCTTTAGCCCTAAAAGCTATACAAGAAATCTCTCACCGATCTCTTAATCGTTTTCTATACAATGTACAAATTCTACAAGGCCTAATTACCTATTTATATAGGTTACAATGTACAAATTCTACAAGGCCTAATTACCTATTTATATAGGAAACCTCTTCCCTAAATAACCACGGCTAACTTTAGGAAATAATTAATTAGTCTTCACTAACTAACAATCTCCCACTTTGAAGACTTATTGATTGTCTTCCAGTCTTCAACTTTGGATTGACGGTGCTAAAACATCTTCATGTCAGTGCGGCTCCCCTTCTAGATCCTCATTCTGAGAGACCAACTAAAGCCTTGCAGAGCTTTAGCTTGTCTGATGTAACTCCCTTGGTAAACATATCCGCCGGATTCTTCGAACCAAGAATCTTCTCGAGCTTCAATTCTCCTTCTTCTAAGAGATCCCGAATGAAAAGATTGCGGATATCTATATGCTTCGTCCTAGCATGATAGGCTGAATTCTTGGCTAAATGTATAGCACTTTGACTGTCGCTAAACAGAACATTATCTCCTTGTTCCTTGCCCAACTCAGCTAATAATCCTTGTAACCAAATCATCTCCTTGCTCGCTTCCGTCACCGCTACGTACTCCGCTTCCGTAGTATACAATGTCACCAACTTCTGTAACCTTGAGTTCCAACTCACTGCAGCTGACCCCATAGTATAAACATAACCGGTCGTACTTAGCCTTTTATCTACGTCACCTGCGAAGTCTGCATCCACATAACCCCTCAAAATAGAACCACCTTTTCCATAGCACAATGGTACGTTTGTGTTACCTCTCAAATACCTGAGAATCCACTTCACAGCTTCCCAATGTTGTTTTCCTGGGTTGCTTGCATATCTACTCACTACTCCCACTGCATGTGCAATATCCGGTCTCGTGCACACCATAGCATACATTAGACTCCCAATAGCCTAAGAATATGGTACGTTGGACATGTACTCCTTTTTCATCTGTCTTCGCACACTGCATACTCGAAAGACGAATTTGACTTCCAAGTGGAGAACTAACTGGTTTAGCATTCTCCATATTGAACCTATTCAACACTCGTTCAATATATTCAGCCTGACTAAGCATAAGTACACCCTTGGCTCTGTCTCTTATGATCCTCATACCAAGAATCTGCTTTGCTTCACCAAGATCTTTCATAGCAAACTCACTTGCTAATTGTTTCTTCTTCAAATTCTCAACTTCTTGTAGAGATGTTCCGGCAACCAACATATCATCCACATACAGTAGTAATATGATGTAGTCAGAACCATTCCTTTTGAAGTAACAACAATGATCTTCATTACACCGTGAGTAACCACTTCTATGCATGAAGTTATCAAACTTCTTGTACCACTGTCTCGGGTCTTGTTTTAAACCATTCAAACTCTTCTTTAGCTTGCACACCATCTCTTCCTTGCCTTTTACTATGAATCCTTCTGGATGCTTCATGTAAATTTCTTCATCTAGGTCACCATGAAGAAAAGTTGTCTTTAAATCCAAGTGTTCAAGGTAGAGATCTTCAGAAGCCACTAGACTTAACACTACTAGAATAGTAGTCATCTTCACAACTGGAGAAAATATCTCGTTGTAATCAACACCAGGTTTTTGTTGGAAAGCTTTCTGTAGGATCAGATTCTCGCAACAATTGTGTCTCAGCGAAATCATCAATGGAATTGCACAATAGCGTCGCAGAACAGTTTCAGAAAACAACGTCAGCGAATATCATGGGAAAGATGTGATAGTCTTGCGAAAATTAGAGAGCTTGCGAAGTTAACATTTATAAGGTTGCGAGAATATCGCAAACCATATCCGAAAATAAAGGACAGATTAGCTGTCATCCACTATGTATTTTCTTATAAATAGTCATTCGAGTTGTAAAGGAGGAAAGGAGATCTTTTTTGAGTGAGAGATAAGTAAATAGGAGAGAGAAATTTGAGAGCAGAGATCATTCTTGATTTCTTTATTTTCCTTGTAAGAATATTAATAAATTAATCAATAAAATTAAGAGTGTAAACCTAAAAATAGGATGGTCAACGATAAAATCATGCTAGGGGTGTATTGTAGGATTTCCTGCAACTACATAATGGCTTATACTGCACTCGGCCCGAAGAAAACCCCACTTAGGGTGCAGTCTCGTAACCATAAGCCCTATAGGTAAAAGGGATAAGAGGCTGCGAAAACACTGGTTGTTGTTAAGACTGGATGGGAGGAGCTAACCTTGTATAGTAGAAGTACGCCTCCTTGAAGGGGCAACCAGGGGGAAGATAAGGGTGGCACCTTCCATTAGGGAGCTGATAAGTGTCTTAAGACGCAAATGTCATGAGGCTTATTATTCGCAAGGATAATTAAGGCTTGTCATATTTGTGCAACATTCCTGAAGAGGCAATAATACAAAAGAAAAAGATAAGATGAGATCAATGGGTTTTCGCATGAAAGTGCGAAGACGTCCTGCGATTTCATCGCAAGACGGCAATGTCATGGGGCTTTATTTTCGCAAGAATATTTAGGCCTGTCATATTGTCACAATATTCTTGAAGAGGCCATAATACAGAAGAAAAAGTTAAGGCAAGATCAATGGGTTATTGCATGAAAGTGCAAGGACTTCCTGCGATTTTGTCGCAATGACAAGAGGTGGCATAATAAGACCTTTAATTAGGAAGTCAAAATAAGACCACACAGGAATGAGATTTTGAAAAGAAACAAAATTCACCTCGCAAGAGCTTGCGAAATTGTACAATAAGAAAAAGTTTATGAAATCTCTCATTTGGATTCAAATAACAGAGGCAAGTATGGGAATGTATAAAATTAGAAAATGTTATTTATCTCCATATAAGAGATTTACTCAAAAATTCAAGAATTAATGATTATATTGATTAACTGTATAGAAAGAAGAATTGTTTTAATTTACGCAGGCCAAAATGAAAGAAACACAAATATACAGAAAGAAGTAATAAATATACAAGTGCTACAAAGAATCAAAGAAGAAATAATGACTATTTCTTGGTTAATCCATCATTATCTTCATCAGACTTATTTCCTTCTTCATCTACGTCGGAATCCTCATCACCATCAGAACTTCCATCACTATCAGATTCTTCATCGTCAGCATCACTCAGAGATAATCAAATTGGGAGTATTTGTGGATTTCCTCTAAAGACAAGGGTAATCAGAGTGTGGGATATTATGATCATCACAAACCATCTGGAGGGTTTGATTGCGAAAATGCGTAGCATCATTCTTAAAATTTTCAATGGTGATTTTGATTTGATTCTTCAATCAAGAATACTTGTCGTTGCGAGAAGAAAGATTCTTTGCGAGTTCCTTCTTTTCAGCTTCAAGTTCTTCAATCTTTTCACGATATCTATTTTCAGAATCTGCAAACAAAAGACAACCAATTATTAACTTGATGAAAATCTATAAGAAGCAAAAGATTAGTAAAGAAGAGCAATTAGCAACCTTCTCTGTCAGAAATCATGTCTCTAATCAAGGCTGTATGTTCAACTTGGAGACTAACATTTACGCCTAAATCTTTTCTAGCATCATCTAAAATTTTCGCATCCCAGACAAATTCTTCCTCACTACTTATGAGAAGACGAGAACGAATTTGATTTTCCTTTCGCAGAGCTCAATATTCTTGCGGTTAGCTTCATCTCGCTCAAGTGAACTTCAAGGAGAGCCTCTTGGAATTTCGCCAGAGCCTTGGCACCTTGATCAGAGATACGATCTTTATCATCTATGAGACCGCTAATCTTGGTTCTCAACTCATTGGTTTTCTCTTTGGAATCAATAAGGAGACGTTTAAATCTGTTAGCTAAGCCTAAACTGGATCTATGATCAATTTCTAAGAGGCGAAATTGTGATCTAAGTTCATTTATAGAAAGAGATGAAATTATATCATTAGAAAAGTTATTTAAGGAATTGTTAAGACTTCGAGAAGGGTATCATTATCCAAGGCATTAGGAAATGAACGAAGAAGGGTGGCTTCATCATAAGACCATAAATGTCTGCAAAAAGGATCATTTAAATAAGATAAAACAACAAGATGAATGAATAAAGATAAAAGAGAAAAGTAATATACCGTAAAGCTGATTATTAGCTTGTTGAAGACTAGAAATTTTGTTCTTATAAGAGGAAGAATCAATTTCTAATTTTTATTCTTCTCGCGAAGACCTTTAACTTCAACTTCAATTCTTCATTCCTTTTGCAAATTGAAGATTCTTCTTTTCAAGAATTTCGCGTCTTCTCTCTAGATCTAAGGCAACCGTAAAAGAAGCTTTTCCAGCCTGTGAAAAGAAATAAAAAATATTAATATAGAAAGATATTTTGAGTTATAACAATGAAGAAGTAAAAAGATGAAAGTATACCAAACTATTGAGAGAATGCAGGAAGTCGGGAGTCACAGATCTAGAAACTCCGCGAAGAGAGCTATCACCATCTAGTAAAGGAACATCACAGAGGGTAGCAAGAGCTTTGCAGGTATTTGCGAACTGGATATCTCCCATTCCTTGTAGAGAATTAGAAAAGAGGCCAGAAAGCTTAGCCATAGAAGATTCGGGAGGAGAATTTTCAGTTTCAACGAGATCATCATTATCCTCATCATCCTTGTCACTTTCAGAATTCTCGTTAGTAAGAACATTTGAAGGAGAAGAAGAACGCACTTTTCTTTTCTTTGGAGGAGGACCAGTTGTTTTTCTCTGCGAAGAGCACCTTTACCTTTATTGCCAATCTTCGCAGCATCAGCAGATTCTTCTACTTCAGCAATAATCTTCGCATACAGATAGAAGTAAGAAATGGGAGCATGGGAATGACAGTACTATTTAAAGTCATAAGAGAAAATTTCTTACCTCATCTGTATATGAGCGAAGAGCCAACAGAGTACTAGATTTCCCAGTCCTGTTATAACTATCTTTTAGTTTTTGGATCTGCGGAATATCGCAAGAGTTAGCGAACATAATAATAAAAATCAATGAAGAAGTATAAAATGAGTTAAAGGGGAGAAGTATACCTCCTTCTCCTTTTCGGGCCAGGAGAAAACCCAAGGTTGATATGCTGCGAGATTCGCAGGAAGAACATTTGATCCAGCAATGTAAGGACCCTTTAGCATTAAAGAAACACGCACCATTTGTCATCTTTGGATTGGCGAGGAGTTGTGTTTTTACCAGAATGCAGTCAATATCTTGCATAAGAATTTTAGATTCATCAATGTTATCTTTTCTTCTTAATCGAATACCCCAGCGAGTATTTCTTTCTTCATGGAGATAAGTTCGTAATTTTCAAAGAAATTCGCCACTGTATACTTCTCAGCAACTATTTCTAGGTTTGCGAATTTTGGATCCCTAAGTTCACTGGAGTAAAGAGTCCTCTACCAGCACCACGATTAGCGAATTCTAGCATTAGACGGATACAATCCCACTTAGTTGGAAAATGGCTCGCGAAAATCCCGGATGAGCGAAATTTCATAAAATAAAGGGATGTCTGGGTTATAAAGAGGAAGAGGGGACCTGCGAGAATTTGACCTAGCGAAATTATGATTGATTGATCATCACAATTTTGATTGGAGAAAAGCTTGACAGAAAGAATTGATTTGGCATTCACATCAGAATGGGGAGAGTGTAAGACCTTTATTAGCAAGATCTTTTTGGACATCTTGAAGATTCTTCTCATATCTATGACCACTTGGAGCCATGATTGAATAAAGGGTATGGGCGTATGGAAAGTAAAAGAATTGAAGGAAGAAAAAATTACAGCAGCAGAATTTGCAGAAGAATACAAAGTTGCAGAGATGACAGAATAAAAATAGAAGAGAAAGTAAAAAGAAAAATGAAAGAGGGAGGGAGAAGAGTATATAAAAAATTTACTTCTCGAAAAATAAACACCATT
Organism: Papaver somniferum; assembly: GCF_003573695.1. Classification (NCBI taxonomy): domain Eukaryota; kingdom Viridiplantae; phylum Streptophyta; class Magnoliopsida; order Ranunculales; family Papaveraceae; genus Papaver; species Papaver somniferum. The sequence continues at coordinate 205,119 of NW_020624598.1, read as the reverse complement.
AAGACGAAGAGACGTGAGCGGTTGAAAAGTAGCGGTTACAGAAGACGTGTCAAGAAATAAGTGGAAGAGAGAGAGTACGTGTGATAAATGTGGAATATAAAAGATAAGGAGTTGCGACATTTCTCAAATCATTCTCTACTTTGCAGAGAAGATTTGAGAAGAGGAAAGATGTAGGATCAGATTCTCGCAACAATTGTGTCTCAGTGAAATCATCAATGGAATTGCACAATAGCATCGCAGAACAGTTTCAGAAAACAACGTCAGCGCATATCATGGGAAAGATGTGATAGTCTTGCGAAAATCAGAGAGCTTGCGAAGTTAACATTTATAAGGTTGCGAGAATATCGCAAACCATATCCGAAAATAAAGGACGGATTAGCTGTCATCCACTATGTATTTCTTATAAATAGTCATTCGAGTTGTAAAGGAGGAAAGGAGATCTTTTTTGAGTGAGGATAAGTAAATAGGAGAGAGAAAGTTGAGAGCAGAGATCATTCTTGATTTCTTTATTTTCCTTGTAAGAATATTAAGAAATTAATCAATAAAATTAAGAGTGTAAACCTAAAAATAGGATGATCAACGATAAAATCATGCAGGGGTGTATTGTAGGATTTCCTGCAACTACACTTTCACAACCAACCTCGCCTTGTAGCGAATATCTCCATTTTCTTCAGATTTCATCCGATAAACCCACTTGCTATGCAACGCCTTCTTACCTCTTGGTAATTTTACTAACACCCAAGTGTCATTCTCATCAAGTGAATTTATCTCATCCTCTATAGCAAGTTTCCACTTGCCTGAATCATCAGCCGCTAGTGCTTCCTTAATATCTTCAGGTTCGCCTCCATCCGTAAGTAATAGATAATTTAAAGCATACCTTGGGTTTGGTTTAGGAGTTCTTGACGATCTTCGTACTTCTTGTGAAACTGTAGGAATAACTCCCACTGCAGTAGAAGTCTCTTCAACTTGTACTTCTCTGCCATCAGCAACATCATGCTCTTCTTGTTCCATACTTCTTCTAGAAACATCATCAATATCGATATACAACTCCTTATCGGCGTTGCTTGACATGACATCTTCAACTTGTGTTGTATTCTTGTCCTTGTACAGCTCATTCTCATTAAAAGTGACATCTTTACTTCTAATAACTTTGTGACCCTCGTAGTCGCAAAGTTCTTCCCGAGTGCCTAAGATGCTTTTTAGAAGACATTCCTCTCTGGCATAGGCATGTTCCAGCTATATCTATACATTGTGTTAACCAAGCTATAATAGCTAAAGCTAAAAATAAACAATCTCAATCGGCGTTATTTCCATTGATTGGATAAAGTCCAAGGAGAATATCACACAACGTTTGACGAAAGGTTTATCCAAAGAGATAGTTAGAAATTGAGGTACGGAAAAGAATATCACACCATGCCACATCAAGTTTCAACAAAAAAAGAATATACAATTGTGTTATGGAAAATAATTTGTGGATATTTTACTCTTCATGTTGGCATGGAGAAATCATCCCGATTTTAATTGTCGTTATTGAAAATGATGCCGACATGAACAGTAAAATTTCCCTCAATTAATCCTTCATAAAAAAAATCCCCAAAATAGAAAAGGTTTTGCATTATGAGTTCAAAAGAAGACTTCATCAACTGGAAAATTTCTCACGAAAGCATTATTTGTTCCAGCATTCCAGAAATTCGTTCACCGAAATTGAAAAGTTTCGACTCACAGATTTGCAAGCCAAAAATTTATTGAAGTACTCATCAGGGGGAGCACCATCACATAAGGTGCATTCTATTGGACTGATTGTGTTGCGCTCTTTTTCCTCATCAAGGTTTTTCCCACTGCGTTTTTCGTTGTCAAGGTTTTAATGAGGCAACATTTGTATGTCCAAATCTTTTTCCTTCGATCAGGTTTTGTCCTTTGGGAATTTTCTGACAAGGTTTTAACGAGGCAATTAGCTTAGACACAATGTCATCAGGGAGAGTATTATAAACGTGTAATTATGTTAAGAATATCTATGGTGAATCTCGTTATTACTGAGATGCCATTGTGTCTAGCCTTATAAATAGAGGCTCTAATGTTGTTTATCAATAATACACATTTAGTGAGAACTTTTCTTCTTTCTCCCTTTACTTTGTGTCTTCTTCTCCTCTTTCTCTATATTACAATAATTAGTGTATAATTCTTTTTCAATGTCAATATCGGAATTTATATCCCATCTTTTCACCTACAGCATTAGTGTCTACTTCTAGGATACCGACTCTTTAGAATAATCCATCACTCGATAAAGACTAATGTCCTCCAGAAATGTAGCGTGCAATGAATGAGTCAAGCATAACGAAATAAGCATCAAGAGGAATTACATCTTTAAGTCTCTTCCATACTGAATTTATGATTTAAGATCGAAGCAAAACATAGTTTATAGGTTCATTTTGCTTTCAGCACAAAAAATGTGCTTGCGGTTATAAAACTAGTGCTTATTGCTACGGATTTCTTCTTCTTCGAGCAGTGCTATCCCGCACGATTTTGCGGGAAGCTATCCCGCTTAAGCGGCTCTTTTATCGTTAGATCATGATAAAATCCAGATCTAACAGCCTTGAATCCTTTTGGGGAAGTGGTGGGTCCTTTTCTGAAAAATGGTGGGTCATATCCTGAAAGTGATGGGTTATTTCCTGAATGTGAATCTAACCGTTGATTTGATCATCCAACGGTAAAGAAGTCTCTTTTGAGGAAAGTCATCCCGCAAAGTCGTGTGGGATAGCATTTGTCTTCTCAAATACTCCTCCTCGTATCAAAAGTTACTATGGGGACATATGAAAGTGCATAAACAGACGACAGGATGAGGCAATACGCTGCATTAAACGGGGTAGAAATGCAGTAGTTCATTCAGTTAATTTAAAATTTAAAATTCATCATTTCTTGTCATTCGTATCGCTAGATTTACTATGAAATGGTGGTCTTGACTTCCAAACATTGTGTGTGTCTGAATGGATTTGGGAAATGGCTCACCAATTGTACTTTTCATGGTTGACCATTCAATAATTGAGCCCTCCACTTTCTGTTCTTCAGCCTGAATTGTGCTTGCATTATGTTCTGCTCGGTGCTTTTAGTTTCCTGCCTATTTACTTTGAAATGTTTCATGTTTCCTAGATGCACTTTGATCCTATGATGAATGACGCCAAAAACCTTCTTCAGTACATCTGTCTTAACTAGTTTGTTGCGTTTCTTCTTACAGTTGTTAACCCATGCCTTCTCTTTTGGCTGCAGGCACGTCCCTTGTTTAAAGATCGAAGGAAATTCTTGCGGATGGATCGATCCAATGCTTCAGGGACAGTGTCCTACAAGAAGCCAATACCAAGCACTAGTTCTCTGCTTCAGCGTGGTTAATACTAATTTCTGATAGTGTGAATTTCGTTTGTTTATTTTTTGTCATGTTAAAGCTGGATTCATTATACTTGTATTAGTGAAGTATAATTGAATGAAAGCATCATCAGTGAAGTGCATGGACTTCTTACTCATTGAAGATCAGATCCTTTAACCTAAAAAAAATCTGATATACATAGTTTCAAATGAGGGAACAGACTGGGTTGGCAAATGAGAGAAGAAAGTGTAGAATGGGAGAGACGAATGAAAGCACGTGATAAGGAGGCTAAGATATGTGAAAACCAAATGTTGGTGTTTGTCAGATTGTGCTCCAGGCCAGAGCAATTTTTAACACCGAGGCAACTTTCAGGACCTTCATATTAGTACTTCAGACCTGGGCAGAAACTATTTGCACCTTGGGATCAGCCTTACAGACCTTTGGAGCAACTCAATTGATCCAGGGAGCATCCTTACTAAAGACCTGGGGAGCGGCTGTACAGATCTCAAACTATCTGTAAGTATTTCTTTCTTGATTTTTAATTCATAAAATTTGGAAAATCTCTTAAACAAACATGTGAAGTTACTGTAAATGGTCATAATTATTGTCGGTAAGTTAGTATGATACTTCTCTACACGTTAGTAAGATATTTCATTTACAGCTCAATCTGTCATTAGACAAGATGATTCTCTACCATTTCTTGAAGACCTGGTGTTCTTTTTCCTTGGTGTTTGTTTTGATTTATTTAGCAGCAATGCGGGGCCTAGGAATAGAAGACTGGATTTATCATGGAATTGATCAAGGCTGGAGTATAAAGGTTCTTTACTTTCAAATGAAGCTAATATTGAAGAAGCATTGGATGATACAGAGTTACCTATTTTGCATCACCTCGCGTGGCAGGTTTTTTACTTCTACATTTTGTTAAAATTGGATTTCATTATACCTACTTTGAATTTTTGGATCGTGAAGACCTTGCAAGTGAAGCTAACAATGACTTGCTTCTTGTAAGAGGTCGTTCAACAGACAGGAGAAAGAAGACTGGTGTTTATAGTAAAGGTAGAGGACGTTCTAAGAGTAGGACGCAACTGCAGAAAGATGAGTGTGCTTGGTGCCATGACTTTGGTCATTGGGCTAAGGATTGTATCAAGCGTAAGGCAATAGAAGGAGATAATAGTAATACCGAGGTGAACATTGCTAAAGGTAATGAAGAATCAGATGATGCTTTTGATTTCTCGCTGACTGTGATACCATCAGCTTGTGCTATTATAGATGGTACATGGGTGTTAGATACTGGAGCAACGTATCATATATGTCCATATCGGGACTGGTTCTCAAGTTTTGAAGAGCTTGATGGATAATTACGAATGGGAAACAATCATACCTGCAGGGTGATTGGGATTGGTAGTGTTCGTATCAAGATGCATGATGGCATGGTTAGAGAGCTGAAGGAGGTAAGATATGTACCTGCCATAAAGAAGAATCTGATTTCACTCGGAACTTTAGAAGCTAAAGGATACAAGTTAGTCGCTGAAAATAGTGTTCTAAAGGTAATCTCTGGATCTATGGTAATCATGAAGGGCACACGTCATTATAATTTGTACTACTTGATTGGGAGTATAACAACATGGGATGTGTCTATTTATGAACACATTGAAAGTGCAGCTACCGAGAAGACGAAGCTATGGCACATGAGACTTGCACATCCAGGTGAGGAAGTTGTTGCGTAGATTGATTCAACAAGACTTGTTGAAAGGTGTTTTTGCCTGCAAGTTAACATTTTGTGAACATTGTGTAAAGGGCAAGAAAACAAGAACAAGATTTGGCACAGTTATCCACAATACTAGTGGAGTTCTTGACTATGTTCACTCAGATGTTTGGGGTCCTTCCAAGAATGCACCATTGGGAGGGAAACATTGGTCTGTGTCGTTCATTGATGATTATTCTAGGCGCTTATGAGTGTACACTATGAGGCATAAGTATGAGGTCCTAGAAATATTTGTGAGGTGGAAAAAGGCAACTGAGACTCAAACTGGCAGAAAGATCAAAGTACTACGTTCGGACAATGGTGGAGAGTACAAAAGTGATCCGTTATTGCAAGTATGTCAGGATGAGGGGATAAAGGGACACTTCAGAGTTAAGAAGACACCGCAACAAAATGGGTAGCAGAACGCATGAATGGTACTTTGCTGGAGAAGGTACGATGTATGTTATCTAATGCTGGATTAGGTAAGGCGTTTTTGGCTGAGGCAGTTACGTATGCATGATTCCTCATTAATAGGTTGCCATCAGCTGCATTAGAAGGTAAAAATCCTATGGAGAAATGGTTTGGTAAACCAGCTTATGACTATGACTCACTTTGTATCTTTGGTTGTCCTGCGTGGTATCATGTTAGTGAAAACAAGCTTGATAATCCTGCCATGAAAGGAATCTTTGTGGGTATGAAAGGTGGAGTGAAAGGGTTCAAGATTTGGAATCCAGTTGAAAAGAAGGTAGTCATGAGTAGAGATGTCACGTTGGATGAGATGTCTATGGTAAAGTATTGGGGTTCTCGGCAGGTGTAGGACAGAAGCACCAGTTATGTTGAGCCTTTGCAGCAGGTGGAGATTGATGATACTCCACCAATTCCAGTTAAGTCTGTATCTGTTAAGAATACTTCTGAAGACATTGGGTCTGCAAGAGAAGTATCTACTGAAGTTCCAAATGATAGTGACGCTGGTGTAGAAAAGGAACAAGAGTCAGTAGAAGATACAGAAGCTACGGTCATGGAGACCATATAGTAACCAGCAAACCGAGAAGATCAACCAGGAAACCTGGTTGGATGAATGATTTTGTTGCTTATGCATTACCAGTTGTTGAAGATGGTACTCCTACTTCCTATTTAGAAGTTGTACGCAGTGAAGAGCGTAAGAAATGGGAAGGTACAATGCAGGATGAGATGTAGTCTCTTGACAAGAATGGCACATGGATTCTTATGAAGCTTCTGAACGGTAAGAATGCCATAGGGTGCAAGTGGGTATATGCCAAGAAAGAAGAATCTTCGATGAATCAAGTACGCTACAAGGCAAGGTTAGTTGCAAAATTTTATGCCCAAAGAGAAGGGATTGACTACAATGAGGTGTTCTCTCCTGTGGTAAAACGCTCATCAACCCGTATTTTGTTGGCCTTGGTAGCACAATATGATTTAGACCTAGTTCAGCTAGATGTTAAGACGGTTTTCTTACATGGTGATCTAGAAGAGGAGATCTATATGACTCAGCCGAGTGGGTTGAAAGGTTGCTGGAAAATAAGATTGTGTATGTAAACTGAAGAGATCGTTGTACGGGCTTAAGCAGTCTCCAAGACAATGGTACAAGCGATTTGACCAGTTTATGATAGGCCAAACATACACAAGAAGCTACGTGATGGGTCTTTCATATATTTTCTCTTGTATGTCGATGATATGTTGATTGCATCGAATAACAAAAAAAGAGATCGATAATTTGAAGCACAAGTTGTCATCTGAGTTTGAGATGAAAGATATGGGAGAGGCTAAGAAGATTCTTGGTATGGAGATTCAACGTGACAGAGAGAAAGGTAAGGTTTGTTTGTCTCAAAAGGAATATTTGATGAAAGTGTTACAGAAGTTTGGTATCTACGAAGGAACTAAATCTGTAAGTACTCCCCTTGCTGCTCATTTTAAGTTGAATGCTCGTATGTATCCCACTACCGAAGAAGAGCGAAGGTATATGGCCCAAGTCCCATATGCTGAGGATGTTGGTAGCTTGATGTATATGATGGTATGTACAAGGCCTGATATTTCACATGTTGTTAGTATGGTCAGCCGTTATATGCATTGTCCTGGTAAGGGACATTGGAAAGCTGTGAAATGGATTTTGAGGTATTTTTATGGTACAGTTGATGTTGGCTTGGAGTTTGTGAAGAATAGAAGTTACAATCAGTTGTGTGTTGGGTATGTGGATTCTGACTATGCTGGTGATTTGGACAAGAGACGTTCAACTACATGGTATGTATTTACCGTAGCAGGGGCACCAGTTAGTTGGAGATCAATCTTGTAGTCTACTGTGGCGCTTTCAACTACGGAGGCGGAGTATATGGCAGTGACAGGGGCATTTAAGGAGGCTATATGGTTACAAGGTTTGCTAGATGACTTAGGAGTTGTGCAAGACCAACTACCTGTGCATTGTGATAGTCTAAGTGCAATTTATTTGGTTAAGAATCAAGTGCATCATGCTAAAACTAACCATATAGACGTATGATTTCACTTTGTGAGAGAAATTCTTGAAGAAGAACACATTCTACTTGTGAAGATCGATACCAAAGACAATCCAGCTGATATGTTGACTAAAGTAGTATCTGGGATCAAGTTTCAACATTGTTCGAAATTCATCCACATCCTTCCGGTTTGGTGAAAGGCCCTTTTGGGGTAGAGGTTCTTAGGAACCTGGTGGAGGTCTTCTAGTAAGGCCATTAGAGAGAACTACGGTCGGGTTTGATTCCTATTGAGGATACGTAGGCATCCAGTGATGGTTCAATCGACGTTGGAAGATGGAGATGATTTTGTCTATTGATCGTCTCATGCATGAATGCATGATCCAAGTTGGAGAATTGTTGGTAGGATGGTCAAGGACTAAATTAGGAAATCTAGTTGGTTAAGGAAACCAATTACTAGTGTCCTAAGTATAGGAGCTAGAGGTTTGTCTCTTAGAGCTAAGTTAGGAAACCCTATACTTGTAGGAAAGTAATCCTTGTTAAGGAATGTGTCCAGTCCTATTGATGTGTATAAATATCCATAGAGAGAACTAGGGAAAACACACCAGAACTAGTAAGAGTTCTCTTCTTCTCTGCTTGAGCTTTGTATATGCCAACCTATACGGTGGTATATAAAATAGCTATTCCTTCCCGAGGATTCAACCTCATTAAATACTTGTTCTTCTTGTGTGTGTGGTTGTGTTCTTGGCAATACCGAGGTACCGTTGTAGCAGTGAAACCTAATGCTTCCGCAGGCTTTGGCGCAACATATATATATTTATAACGAATATGATCTTCGCTCTCGAAGTCGGACCATGCGACCACCACCATATCAATGCGTCGAGGATTGTCTCATTTACTCGTTAGCATACCACCACGTAATTAATTACATTCCAAAACATTTTCGATACTGAATCAAGATACAACTATCGGCCATTCAAGGGCCATTAATTGAGGCATCCAGTTGCACATAGTAGCTGTCCTGTTCCTTTTAGAAATTCTACTTTCAATGATCAAAGTCCCTTCAAATTGGGTTCCGGAGTTCATCTTCTTTCGTTCTTTTACATTTGCACCAATTTCAGTCGTCATCTATATATGAAGTACATCTACCCTGTGCATACTTCTTGTGTAACTCCATCTGATCACAAGATTTTTTCTCTCGCCGGGTTTGTTCCTTCCGGGGAATCGCTTTATGATAGGTTATCGTGCCAGTTATCGGTTCATGTTCCCGTAGAAGTGGAGCCAGGGTCCAAAACAGGTCAGGTTAACGGTTATATGCCGTTTATGAAAAAAGGGTTGACTTTAGAATGGCATAAATCACCATGTACTGAGTGTCAAGCAAGCGGTGGATATTGTGGAGTCAATAAGAATGGTCTCGTCGTGTGTTTTCGTAAGGATCGACCATATGACAGAAGATGCAAAACGGGTATAGTTTTCTTCAACTGTTTGTGTTCACAATTTTGTTCCAGGTTTCTTTCTCTTGATCACCTTTTAGGTAGATTTCAAGGCCTTAGGATTTTTTACTAATCTAGTAAAGAGGCATCCCATCCGAGCTAATTTCTTCATTCTTGATTGCACAGGAAAGTTTTCTATCTGGTGTTTGACAAAAAACTAATCAAAATACTAGACTTCTCATCATTTAGAAATACAAACTTTCGTACCCACAAAATGGCCTTCTGTTAGTCCCACTACTAACTACACAACACGTTGCCCTTGTACTCTTGCACCAAATAATCCGCACAGCCCAAGCTTCTACTCCTCTGATTTTTGACTTGTCAATTCAGATATTAATCAATCTAACTATAAATCTTTGATTCCTTTCATATGTATTAGTCCTCTCTGTGTTCATATTGAGTGGTGTTCGATTTCTCAAAAACTCTGTAGCTTATATTTTTCCTATGTAGAATCTTTATAGATCTTTAAGTTGGTTTCGTATGAAAAATATGTGTCTGGACCTGGTGATGTGAAATTTGTTGTGAAAGTCATGTGTTCAGTGAGACCAGTTTTCACAGCCAACGGTCAGATTAATCCAGGCGAGAAATCTCAAGATTTCTCTCGGGTTTATCATTTTTTGCAGTTAAAAATCACAATCAGAAGGAGAAAAAGAAAAGTCTTTGCTGATCACTTTGTGGTTGGTTTGCACTGTAGTTTCATGGGAGCTTCCTCACCTTTCAATTTTTCCAAGTCTTTAAGTCATAAAGTCTAAGTCAACTTAACGTATCAACTTGGGATAGTGGAAAATATCATTGGTCCCTGTTTGCTTGAATACTGTGCTCATATCATGTGTAGGCTTATTACTAAACTTTCTTATTGGTTTGCAAAGAGCGAGTCTTGGTTGGGTAATCATTAGTTAGAGGAACACAATGATTCCAGTTCTTGGTATCCTTTACCTCATCTTTCTCTTCTTAATAAACACCATCTTGGCCGATCAAGAACAAAAATGTGAAGCCTCTGATTATTGTAGAGTTTATCCCACCAACTCCGACAGTATCCATTCTGAGTGTGGGGTTTTGCCATTAAATTGTACAACAAAAACACCAACACTCTTAGACAGAGAGGGGGAAAGATATCAAGTTAGAAGTCTGTGGCGGAATAAAACAGTTCTTATTCATGATCAATTTCTTCAACAACAATTGAACTCGAAAAACTGCGATTCCACTTACAGGGCTCCATTACATTATTCTTCGATTTTTTCTTCCGAGTTAATAAGCCCTAAGCTCACCTTTTTCAAATGCTACAAAAAGCAAAATATTGGTGAGGCTATTGTCCGTGAACTTAGAAAATATCAAGGCTGCCGCGATGATCAGTATGTTATATACTATAATTACCCAGAGCAGCTCAATCCATCTCAGATTCATCTTTTTCTCTCTTTCCCTCTTTGTTCAGTTGCTCACCTACCCTTAGTTCATAACCCACGATCACTTACCAACGATAGTGATCTGTTTTCTCTTTTTACTGCTGAGTTTTATTGGAAATGGTACTGGTCACCTGAGTGTCTGGAGTGCTCCAAAGGTGGAGGCCACTGTCTTCATGACAATATTAACCGAACATTCAAATGCGGTATAGAAATGAATATGGATTTTCTTTTTTCTGCTCTATTGATTTACTACTTATTGTGATTCCTGATATGTATCAGCTAATTAAGAGCAATTATAGTGTGAAGTACTCAAGTACAGTAGATTGTGTTGTTTTAGGAGGATATGGGACTAATTCTCTTTTTTCATGGCTATGCTGCAGATCCGGGGCCACGCCGAAACAATATTATTATAGGTAAATATGCATAAATCTCATCTTAATAATGTTTTATGGTGTTCAACTATTCATTCTAATTTCTAAGAGTTTTTCCTTTCTTCTTTTATTTAATGGCACAATTTTACATTGTTGGGGGGTTAATATTTAGCTAAGTGTATTCTTCAGGTGTATGCGCTGCAATTGGGGCAAGTCTTTTAACTGTCCTTGCATTTATCTTATTCCGACGCTGGCGTCGGAGAAACGATCTTCACAAAAATTCAACCCTAATATCTCGGAGCATCTCTCCTGATCTCGTCCGTCCTACTTACAAAAGCTTTGAAGCGTTGTAAGGAGAGATAGGAAGTTTTAAATACTGAAAAACTGATGACCCTCAACTCTTCAGAACATCATATACATGCATGACATATTTCAGGAAATAAGTACTCCTTGTATAATTTTTTGTAATGATTATCTAGTTATATTTGGCGTCAAACTTTGTTGATAATTTAAGTGGGTCACCACGGAAGGATTGGGAAGCCTTAAAACCATATTGCAAGGAGCTATGGCCACCAAGTAAGCTACGTATACCATTCAGGAATGGCCAGGAAGACAAGACAACTTCCTTGATAATCCCGAATTCAAGGAGAGATGCTTCGAGATATCCCGAATTCATAGTGAATTTATGATTTAAATCTCTTTTTGCATGCCTTCCACTTTATAAATGGCGCAAGCAGATTGAAGCAAAATACAGTCCACGGGATTAGAACGAAAAACGTGGTTGTGATTATGAAATTGGTATTTACTGCCAAGATTTTCTTATTCTTGCTCTTTCAACATGTTCTGAATGGATAATCAAATATTCTTTGCGTCCAAATTCATTACGGGAACATATGAAAGTGCATAAACAGACGGGATGAAGCAGTACTCTGCTCCAGTTGGCCAGAATCAGTTTCACTACGTATACCGGCGATTTATGGGTGCGAGTTTCCGCTAACACAATAGTTAATGGGGGCAAACCAATAAATTTGACATTCAGTGTGTACCATGCTAAAGAAGAACATCCGGGTACCTACCAAGGACTCTCTTGATTGGTTAAAAGTGAGTCAAAGTATCATTCTTAACCAATTAATCATCGCTTTTAAGTGGCTAAGTATCGCTTTTAACGGATGAAGCGGCTAGGTGGAAGAAATTAGCTCCACAAGCGAATCATAAACCTGACATAGATGGTAATCTTACTTAAATTTAAAGAAGCAATATCTATTATAACCTAATGGTATATCATGGATACAACCAAAAGCTTGTATCTTTTGGTGGTTTTGATTTATCGCGCCAAGAGCAGAGCAAATTGGTGAAAGTTGTCATGATTTTCTTAGCTGACAACCGCGGAATAACGGATCTTGAGATATTATGATGAATAATAAGTAAACTAAGCGCAAGCAATCATAATAATACGAGAAAGATAAATCAACTCACAAGACACAAGATTTATAGTGGTTCGACAAATACATACAACTTGTATATATTTTCTACGTCCACTTTGAACCGCACCAACTCAAATCCACTATGAAGAAACGATTACAACGTCGTGTGAATCCCAGCAAACCCTTGGTCACACCGCAACAATTACCCGAGACGATAACCTTGTCTCTTGTTCCTCACCAATATGCTCTCACAACGAAATCCTAGCTTTAGCCCTAAAAGCTATACAAGAAATCTCTCACCGATCTCTTAATCGTTTTCTATACAATGTACAAATTCTACAAGGCCTAATTACCTATTTATATAGGTTACAATGTACAAATTCTACAAGGCCTAATTACCTATTTATATAGGAAACCTCTTCCCTAAATAACCACGGCTAACTTTAGGAAATAATTAATTAGTCTTCACTAACTAACAATCTCCCACTTTGAAGACTTATTGATTGTCTTCCAGTCTTCAACTTTGGATTGACGGTGCTAAAACATCTTCATGTCAGTGCGGCTCCCCTTCTAGATCCTCATTCTGAGAGACCAACTAAAGCCTTGCAGAGCTTTAGCTTGTCTGATGTAACTCCCTTGGTAAACATATCCGCCGGATTCTTCGAACCAAGAATCTTCTCGAGCTTCAATTCTCCTTCTTCTAAGAGATCCCGAATGAAAAGATTGCGGATATCTATATGCTTCGTCCTAGCATGATAGGCTGAATTCTTGGCTAAATGTATAGCACTTTGACTGTCGCTAAACAGAACATTATCTCCTTGTTCCTTGCCCAACTCAGCTAATAATCCTTGTAACCAAATCATCTCCTTGCTCGCTTCCGTCACCGCTACGTACTCCGCTTCCGTAGTATACAATGTCACCAACTTCTGTAACCTTGAGTTCCAACTCACTGCAGCTGACCCCATAGTATAAACATAACCGGTCGTACTTAGCCTTTTATCTACGTCACCTGCGAAGTCTGCATCCACATAACCCCTCAAAATAGAACCACCTTTTCCATAGCACAATGGTACGTTTGTGTTACCTCTCAAATACCTGAGAATCCACTTCACAGCTTCCCAATGTTGTTTTCCTGGGTTGCTTGCATATCTACTCACTACTCCCACTGCATGTGCAATATCCGGTCTCGTGCACACCATAGCATACATTAGACTCCCAATAGCCTAAGAATATGGTACGTTGGACATGTACTCCTTTTTCATCTGTCTTCGCACACTGCATACTCGAAAGACGAATTTGACTTCCAAGTGGAGAACTAACTGGTTTAGCATTCTCCATATTGAACCTATTCAACACTCGTTCAATATATTCAGCCTGACTAAGCATAAGTACACCCTTGGCTCTGTCTCTTATGATCCTCATACCAAGAATCTGCTTTGCTTCACCAAGATCTTTCATAGCAAACTCACTTGCTAATTGTTTCTTCAAATTCTCAACTTCTTGTAGAGATGTTCCGGCAACCAACATATCATCCACATACAGTAGTAATATGATGTAGTCAGAACCATTCCTTTTGAAGTAACAACAATGATCTTCATTACACCGTGAGTAACCACTTCTATGCATGAAGTTATCAAACTTCTTGTACCACTGTCTCGGGTCTTGTTTTAAACCATTCAAACTCTTCTTTAGCTTGCACACCATCTCTTCCTTGCCTTTTACTATGAATCCTTCTGGATGCTTCATGTAAATTTCTTCATCTAGGTCACCATGAAGAAAAGTTGTCTTTAAATCCAAGTGTTCAAGGTAGAGATCTTCAGAAGCCACTAGACTTAACACTACTAGAATAGTAGTCATCTTCACAACTGGAGAAAATATCTCGTTGTAATCAACACCAGGTTTTTGTTGGAAAGCTTTCTGTAGGATCAGATTCTCGCAACAATTGTGTCTCAGCGAAATCATCAATGGAATTGCACAATAGCGTCGCAGAACAGTTTCAGAAAACAACGTCAGCGAATATCATGGGAAAGATGTGATAGTCTTGCGAAAATTAGAGAGCTTGCGAAGTTAACATTTATAAGGTTGCGAGAATATCGCAAACCATATCCGAAAATAAAGGACAGATTAGCTGTCATCCACTATGTATTTTCTTATAAATAGTCATTCGAGTTGTAAAGGAGGAAAGGAGATCTTTTTTGAGTGAGAGATAAGTAAATAGGAGAGAGAAATTTGAGAGCAGAGATCATTCTTGATTTCTTTATTTTCCTTGTAAGAATATTAATAAATTAATCAATAAAATTAAGAGTGTAAACCTAAAAATAGGATGGTCAACGATAAAATCATGCTAGGGGTGTATTGTAGGATTTCCTGCAACTACATAATGGCTTATACTGCACTCGGCCCGAAGAAAACCCCACTTAGGGTGCAGTCTCGTAACCATAAGCCCTATAGGTAAAAGGGATAAGAGGCTGCGAAAACAACTGGTTGTTGTTAAGACTGGATGGGAGGA